>NC_132896.1:13590208-13750208 GCF_030463535.1 Salminus brasiliensis
CTTCTCACTCTCTTTTTGCACAAATATTCTTGATGTAATCCTGATTTAATAGCTGTAGGATTTCTCTTGTTAGCAACATCTATTTATTTACACTGCCTGCTTGCTCTCATCCATCCTCCTAAATGAAGGATGCAAAGGGTAACTACTGAGGCAGTCATGATCAGGGATGGGCAGAGATGCATCAAATTACATTGTCCATACTTTTCCGACGGACCATGAAACCAGACTTTTTCAGTCTGTGAGAGGTGGTCTAGGTCTGGATCAACTAAACGATGGTCCAGTTCGTTTGCAGTGTGGAACACTTTCTCAGATGACCAATGACAGAAAGTTGAGGCAGGCTATCGTCACCCATCAGACAACAGAAGAAGAAAAAGAACCAAAAAAGCAGCAGAAATGAGTCGTGGCAGCACATGGGGAGACTAAATGACTGCTTGCCATCTCTTCGCCCTTATCTGTCGGCTACATTCATATGGGGAATTTGAATAGTTTCGAGTACTGTGCCTGAAGTTGGTTCTACTAGTATAAAGACCAGTTATGCGACCTACAAATCTGTTCATTCATTTTATCTGGGAAAGGCTACCTTCTACAAATCAATCAGTGTCAAGTATAGGTAGATTCAGCCCATGTAGGTGATGACGCCGGGACGTTAGCAGACGTATCATGCAAAGTGCATAATATGTATAATGTATAAAATGTATATAATATAATAAAAAGGTGAACCTTGGTCTGGACTTAAAGGTGTGAAAACATCCTAAAGTTTCATTTACACAGATCTTCTGTGAAGTACCTTTACAGAGATCCAAGTCAATGGTGACGGTGGCAAGAAAAGGAAACCTTGAGAGGAACCAAGACTCAAAAACAGAACCCATCGGTCACGCAAAACATTTTTATCTTGTTTGCTGCCTGCCATCAGCAGCCGGAGCTAGAGAGAGCATAATTGGCCTGGCTCTCTTCGGGCGGGTAGATGGCTCTTTTTATGGCTTTTTTCCCCAAAAATAATTTGTAATACTTTTTTTTTTTTTTTTTTTTACTGTATTTTAAACAGATATTTATTTATCTATCATAAATACTGCCTATTCCTGGCCACAGCAATGTTGCTGTTAGCAGATGTTGTTGAAGAGTGCTGTATTAATTAGGGCTGCAACAACAAATCGATAAAATCGATAATAATCGATTATTAAAAGTGTTGGCAACGAATTTCATTCCTTTGATTCCTTGTGTTGCACGATTTATGTGTTACTCACCTCGTCATATCCATTTACGCCACCTGCGGCGCTTCGTCTATGCTGGAAATGCAGTGTTTGCAACAGCAATGCATGTATTTTTCTTTCTTATTTGATTTATTTTATTTTTAATTTATGAATACATTTGATTTAATTTACTCTATTATTATTGAATTATTGTATGCACTTATTTGCTCTGTTATTCAATGTTCTATTTTTAAATAAAGACGTGTGAAAAATAATAATGTGTGTATAATCCGATTCATCAATTAATCAAAAAAAAGATTGACAGATTAATCGATTATTAAAATAATCATTAGTTGCAGCCCCTAGTATTGATGTTAAGATGATTTACAATCTGGTTGTTTAGAAAGAGGTCCTAGTTTTGGCTGCATTTCCCTTCACTATCTAGTTATTTTCAGTGCTGGAATTATGGTGAAAACAATGTGAATTCAAGGGAAACATCACAGAACACAAGGAGATGTTGTCAGTAGCATGGGATTGCTTTTTTATAAATATATGTAATGCAAAGCAAAGTTGTTTCCAAAGCATGTGGCAACTATGTGTCTTAAAAAGTTTGAGCCAGTATTCCGAACTTCCGAGCAACGGTTCTGACCAACTGTGGTCCCTCTTTGTTCATTCGTCTTCGAGTTTACTCACCTTAGGCTGAGAGTTGCCGGGTAAGGGGACCCACTTGGCTGCCATGGCAACCAGGGAACATAGTAAGGCTGAGAAGAAGAAGATGGCAAAGAAGGCCAGGAGCCAGGGCAGGGAGCAGAAGTAGCAGGACGCCTCGGCGGAGGTGCACACCAGGACGTGCACGGAGGAGCCTAGCAGGCACAGGAGGTAGAAGGGCAGGGAGAGGAAGGCGGAGGCTACAGGTACATCCACACATGCTGCCCCGCTCAGAGCCTCCGGCATGGCTAGCAGCAACAGCACCAGCACCTGCAGCAAGGATACACCGACAAAAAGAGGCAGAGAGTTGACGCAGGTTCAGTGTGTATTTTAATTAAATGGAGGACACGTTCATGTATTGAGAAACTAAGCATACACAGAATCAAGGCAGTTCTAGTTTTTAGTGGTTACTAGGAATGTCCCGATCCAGGTTTTGTTTAGCCCTAGTCAACCCAATCTGAGACCCTTAACAATGAGTGTCAGGCAATACGGCTACGATATTTGTGTTTCATTAAATAAAAAGTGTCAAAAACAGACATAAGACACATTACAAGTACTGGAGACACAGATATTATGGAGTTATACGTCATCATGTTCCACTGTGCAGTTGTACAGCATGGCCAGCTCAAGTTGGTCAAGCTGGCTGAGCAGCCTAGCGCTTGATCTGCATAGGGTGTGTTTTATGGTTTAGCTGGTCTACAAGCATGTTCAACCTGACCAAGCTAGACAAACAACATGAACAAGCTTGACCATACTGGTCGACCAGCATGACAAGCATCACCAAGCTGGTCAACCAGAATGAACAGCAAGACCAAGCCGGTCGACCATCAAGGCCAGTGTAACATACACTATCCTGGTTAATAATATACACTATAATACATATATAGATAGTGTAATATACACCAGCTGGTTAAGCAGCACAGGGTAAGCCTCACTGTTGCAAACACTGGCTGCACTCTGGCTAGCTCTGGGGACCCAAAAACAGAAGAAAGGCTGATGTTAGCCATGTCAAATCATGACCGTTTCCTTCCTTACGAAAGATGCAAATAAAAAAGAGAGACAGCACAGTCAGTCAGACCGGAGACTGTATTATCATCGTCTTTCTGTGACAGCACTGTTTACTTGCTATATGTATGTTAATAGCTACGATACCTCCTCAGCTGAGAGGAGCTTTTAGACTAAAACGCAGTGAGCAGTTATGTACTGTGGTGAGTATAAAGACATGGCATAATTAGGTTACCTTGTACGTTTTACTGTTTATAGAAGTTGTGTTAGCCAACGTGCTACGTCAGCTCCAAGCTAATCATCCCCCTGCTGTCAACCACAGCAGATCTGGGTGAGCAGCGCTGTGCTGTTTCCAGTATTAAGGTCTTCTTATGTTTCGACTGTTTATGATTAACAAGTTCACTAGCTAAGAGCACCCAAACGACAGACTTTTTAATGACCAGGCTTCTGGTCCAACCCGAGGGTGACGCAGACCGCAAGTCTGTAGTGTGACCGCGACTTAAACCTCAGGGATGAAGTCAGGCTGGAAAACGTCATGGGAACATGAACTATGACTATTGTAGGTTCACACAAGCCTGATACACCGGCAGCAAAATACTGTGAAACAAAACTTGAGCAATATTGCCCATCACTAAGGGAGCTGGTGAATGAACTCCTACTCAGAGTCTCCGTGGAGCCGTGAGAACAGGAGAAGGAGCTGCAGAAAAGGACAAGCCACTGCCGCGGTGTCCTTGCTTGGCATCAAAGCCGTGCCCGTCAAAGTGGGAACTTTGAAACACACACTCCTCTCTTCCATGCTCTGCTCCGTACCCTGAGTCTGGGCTCCCTCCAGCTGAGGATGACTCCCTCTCTGGGACCATAACTGGAGCTGAGGACAGTGTTTGATGAGACAGACACACACACACACACACACACACACACACACACACGACACCTCAACATCTCCACAACTTTTAACCCAAAAGAAAAAAGGAAGTGTGGCCGAATCCCTCTTGTTAGTTTTAAAAAGCAGGGAACTGTTCTTCTGAAAAGAGACGAGCACACACACACACACACACACACACACACACACACACACACACACAGCTGAGCCTGTCATAATTATCATAAAAGAGTAGAATTGGTCTTAGAGGCTGGTATGAGCATGCAGAGTCCAAAGCAGGACACAGCTTTAAAAAAAATAAAAATAAATAAATAAATAAAAAAAAGTGAAAAGGGAAGACGTCCACACGGAACCTTAAAGTTTGCAAAACATCCACAGGACAGCACTTCTAGCAGCTTCTTTAGCAGCTTAAATGGGACAGTAAAGTTGCGAAATCCTCAAACTACCAAAGCACAAACAACCGCTTGTAAAGCTAGAAAGACAGCATCCGTCCCGCGGATCTCAAGACAGCAGTCTACCAATCTGGAATGTCCCAGCAGCTGCGGGAGCTTGATTTTGTTTGCTGTTTTCTTGCTCTTTTCCCCCATCAAATGACCCATTTAAATGATAAACCTCAGAGAAGAGAGGGGGAGGAGGGGGGGAAAAAGCAGTAAATCAAACGCAACATTTTCTGTTGTTGCTTTTGGGTTGGTTTTTCAAGCAGGGGTGTGTGTGTGTGTGTCTGTGTGTGCATTGTTAATTCATTTGGGAGGCACCTCCTGGGACACACGCTGCGTCTCACAAGTCTCAAAGCTTGGGTTCTTCCTTTGAGTCAGAGCATAATAGCGCACTTTCATAAATGGAACCTCCAAAGAAAGTGCCTTTGCAGATAAAACGGACAAAAAGACCTCCACCACCAAGAGAGCAGCACCAAACACGCTCCACTGGGTAAATGTGCTGACTTCTAAAACAGCCACACTTCATTTAGGCACCATAATTAAACAATGCGGAAACAGAACACAACCACAGGGGTGTCTCACCTCTACACAGCGACAGGCAAAATACCTTCACACACACTAACACACAGCTGGGGGGGGGATAAGGCTGCTGCGGTACTCTGTAACTCTGTATTCTCAAACTGCAGGGGTGTTAACAGTGGCAAAGAAATATATATATATATATATATATATATATATATATATATATATATATATATATATATGGTTGGTTATGATATGCATGATAAATAATACATTCTGATGATGATATAATGACCATTATAGTCATTATAATTTACATAGTCATTTTCCAGCTGGAGGAGTAAATGGCTTGATTGCATGCAGCTGACACAAATCGACGACAATCCCTCCTCACAAAACAGCCACCTATGGAAACCAGAAACCTGCAGGAATCTGCAGTTCTGTGAAAGCGCAATCAATTATTAAAAGGCTGCAGTCTTCAGTGAGTCAATAAAAGCCGAGGAATCTTGGGGGCACAGGGACATGTGATCCGTTTGAAATACCTCAGGTTCTCAAGAGGCCTTCAGCAGGTCTCCACTAACTTGAAATGTCATCCAAAATCTTTATGGAGAAGGAACTCCGATGCTAAAGTTGCAACTGGTTGGATTAAAAAAAATAAAAAAATAAATAAAGATTTTCATGAAAATTCTGTAGCAATCTAGGACTAGAACATGTGGGAATTGCTGTGCAGTGATTTAGTTAAAGCAACAGTATGTCACATTTTACCTTAAAACAACAGCTTAAAAAATATTGTGATGCTTCACTGACATGTAATAAAGACATCAGCGCCACTGTTGTTGCTACTCCTGGCTCGGCATGCTGCTAACCACACTTTAACTTGTGGGAGAAGTGGGCAGGACAATGCTTGCGAGAACTGCACAACGCTGCATAACCTGGGTCACACTTGTGTACAGTCTGGTGGTAATAATATTGCACTGTCAGTGCTCTTTAGTGGTGGCTCAAAGTGCAAATTACACTTCATCCTCACTGCAAGGGGAGCCCAGGAGCAAGAAATACCAATTTTCCATAGGGCTGCTTTAATTGAGTTCAACAACAAATTAGTGTAGAGCAGTGGATAACAACCTTGCTTGTGGTCAGGTGGGGTTCGATTTCCCAGACAGAAAAGCACAGCACACTACACTACTAAGGGTCCTTGGACAAGAGTCCTGGTGCTAGACGGAGCTGCCTGAGTTACATGATTCAAAGGTAAATCGCTCTGCATAAGAGAATCAGCCAAATGCAACAGATATAGATGTTCTACTGGCTCCATACTGACTCCAGAGTCCTGGCTTGCCACTTGCAATGAAATTTGCAGTTTTGTGGTAATGTTCACTACATGTCCAAATGTTTGTGGACACCCCTTCTAATGAATGCATTCAGCTACTTTACGTTGCACCCATGGCTGTGACAGATGTGCAAATGCACACACACACACAAATACACACACACAAACAGCTAGTCTAGTCCCTGTATACAAGTATTGCCAATAGAATTGGACACTCTGGTACCAATGAACATGAACCGACTGGCACCATGCCAAATGCCTGGCATGGGTTAAATGAATAAAAAAACCCTGCAGCATGGAGCTGGGTAGCAGTGGAACTGTGTTCTCTGGAATGATGGTTAGTGCTCCATCCAATACTTTTGGAATGAGTTGATGAGTTGGAGACAAGGTGCGGAGGCAATCCTCCAACATCCCGACCTCACAAAATGCGCTTGTTAATTAAATCCTCACCGCAATGCTCCACAATCTAGTAGAATGCTTTGCCTGGACAGTAGAGGCGGTTACTCTTACTTGTGTATGTAATGTAGCCTTGCCATTAGATGTTAGAGGAATGGTGTTAGACCCAGCAATTGTGCTTGTAATGATCCACACTGGATATGGAATATAGAGCAATGGTAATGTCAATAGAGATGTAATTTCAATAGGCCTATTCTGCACAGTCCACGTAAAATGAAAAAATGAAAAAGGAACTCATGTGAGACTTGATGTGGAAGTTAGATAAATAATAAGCTAGTGGAAACAGAATGAAAAATAATTTTACGAACCTAATTTCTCTACTTTGGGACACTCAAGGATGAATCTGTTTTCCGTTGCATTTTCATTCCCAACAAAATACCATTCGTTTCTGGTTTCTATCTTCATTACCAGCAGCAGTTCGGAGCCCTGTGGCAGAGGAGTCTGTTTTTCCCCCCACAGTTATGCCACTGGGTAATGATTAAGCACTAAATCAGGAGCTAAATCACTAGTGTCAGAGCAAGGAAAATATGAAACTGTGCAGTGCAAGACAGGCTCCAGGACTGGAATTGGAAAAACACTGGTCTAATCAATATTCTGCACCTAACTTGTAACTTTAGGGCATCGGTGTGTTGAAGAGCTTCAGTCAAGACACACCTGTTTACAGCTCAAATCTAAAAAGACTGCCAGTTCAGATTGGTGAGCTCCTCAGGAGATTATCAGGGATGAGAATCAGGCTAATGTAGCATTTAATGACTTGGCTGACGGCTGACTGTAGAGCAGGGGAGTCATTCAGGCCAAGATTGACCAGACCACCCACCCCTATGCCCCTCCCTGTGTTACCTCAGAAGTCTACAAAGTGTGCTCGGCCTTGCAAAGTCATGTGTTCAAGCTACTCATGTACTGTACATTTATGTAACTCTGATCATGAAACGAGGTTGTGTGTTCAAGAAGTTAGCAAATTATCAGCTGTAAATGAGTGAGAAGTCAGTGCCATGAAAAATCAAGCATATTAAACACATATATTTTACACTAAAGATAGCTGGTGTGTACTATGAAATGGTTGAACATAAAATAATAATAAGAAGACTTTTTGCACATACTGTGCCTCACTAAACCCAGATAAACAGGATTAACCATGTTCTCTGAGAAAGCAGAGAAGATAAATTTTTCCCATATAAATATGGATTCACTTAGAATTGTGACCAAATTTAACATGATTATACTATCCAGTGCCTCAATCTCTTGTTGCCATTAGAGACTCGGACATAAAACAACTGCTGACACCAGCTTTTCAGAATTATGACCACCTGTGTAACCACACTTCTAAAATGACTGCGACAGTGGGCGAGAGGTGTTAGCAACTCGGAAAGCACCTCACTAACTTCGTACGAAGCTCTAGAGCCACTGTAGTAAAGGTGTACCGAGAATGGGCTTCTCGCATATGGAATGCCTCCCATTGGCGGTGCCCCACGGGCCACTGATGCCAGAGGGGAATAATGAATGGTGGTACAGAAATGACCAAAATGGAAGGTAATGCAATGGAAATGGAAATTGTGAAAAAATAACACACTCCACCTGGGCCCTATTCTTTCTTGAAAATGAAATGTGTGTGTTTAGTGTGTACCTGTAATATGAGGACCATGCCCACAATCATGGAGTAGATGTCGTATTTGCCCAGCTGTTTGCTGAGTGCTGCACTCATGGCTTGAAGGGCCTCCAGATACTGCTTTAGCACTTTCTTTCCCATGTTTCCCAGGACCTCCGATGCATTCCCCTCCATATACAGCTTCATCCAGTTCCCATGAGCCTTTTCAGCCACTCGAAACTGCTCATAACCATCCTCTGTTTTAGAAAAAGCATGAGAGAGAGACATAGAAAGTCAGAGAGAGAGAGAGAGAGAGGGAGAGAATACCAACATCCAACATATTAAGAGATTTTCTTTGCATTGGAGCAATAAATGATAAAGTTCTGCAAAATATGGATATATGTCATATCCTCAGAGGAAATAATGAAATGTAAAGTGTGTGTATATAATGCACCCATAGTCTATAGGTGTGTAAAGATATAATGAGAAAAGGGTACGTTTGGAGAAAAAAACAATTTCATGAGAAGAACATATGTCCAACTATTAAGTACGGATTAACAGTCGATCCTGCTGTGGGGTTGCGTTGCAGCCGGTTGCCTGGGGAACACTTCACATTTCACTGGATTTAGTGAAATACCAGCAAATGTTGAAAATAAACATCACACATTCTGTAAAGACTGAGGATGAAAAAAAGGGATGGCTTCTACAGCAGGGCAATGGCCCTAAACACACCTTAAACTCTACTAAGGACTACTTATATGATATGTAGCGAAATATGTATAGTCCTGAAGGGAAAAAGAGATAAAGGGGGTGGGGGGTGGGTGGGGGGGGGGGGTGGGTGAAGGCACAAGCTACAACCACCTGACTGTCGCCAGCTCCACAGTGAACATGCAGCGCAGCAGCGGTGACACTGATGCGTTTGAGAACAGACAGGAGAGCCCAGGGCGATCTCAGCAGGCAACTCCCCGAGCACTAACAACCGTGTCAGCTTCACACAGCTCACTGCAGGAACTCTCTGTGCCCTACCGTGCAGACCCATTAGCAAAGTACACCTCGACAACACCTCCATGCAATCTGACACGATCACGGACTGGACACATGCTAGCAGTGTTTACTGCATCCAACCGCAATGGGAGCCAGTATGAATGAATACACACACAGATACACAAACAAACCACACACACACACACACACACACACACACATATGTGTACTATATTTTGTCTTCCTAATACTATGTTTAGTATTGCAATGCACAGTTCTATGGATAGAAGTATAACATACAGTCTCATAAACTATAAAATGAAGTAACTTCATATGGTAAGCAAATTACCTGTTAGCAACATTAGCATTGTAGCTCCAGTCCAAGACTGGGAAAAAAAAAATCAAAAACTTAACTCAAAAATGAAAAATATCTTGTGCAATACCCCTGTGCTGCTTCTCTCAATTTCATACTTTGGCTGGTTCCCGTTTTCCCTAGCCTCGTCGATCTCCATCTCCGTAGAGTCCGGCTCAGTTTGAATAATAAGGGTATTATCGTGATGAATGGTGGTTCTCATTACGTTGGCGGAAGGAGAGCGAGAGCAAGATACAACCGCCTGGAGTCAGGTGCATGAATCAGATGGCAGAAACGGCGGCCAATCAGCCGGGACTCCCACCTGAGGCGACGGGACAGAGCAGGCCAGCTCGCTGCGTAGCTGAGCTGAAAGCCGGGGTTAAAACCATACCCCCAAAAAGTGTCTCACAAGAGGGTGACTTCCGGCCAATGAAGTCACATTTTTCATGAACTGAGCAAAGCAGAGCTGCCTCATCGACCTGCCTATTCATGCTAGCTGGACAAAGAAATCCCGTCGAGATGGTGCAGATGACATTCAATGCAGTGTGCTGCAGGCAGGACAGATATAGAGAAACATGCCTGATCCAGTTTCCTAGTTCACACTGCTCAGTCATCAGTGTTGGACAAAGTACATAAATCTGAGAAGAATAAATGCATTTATAAAATTGTTAATAACTAAATAATATCATTCACTAGAAAATTCTTTGCCAAATTACTAAAGTAAAAAGTTGGCTATTTTGCACTTTGAGAAATGTACCACAAAACTAAATTGGGGCACTCCCAAAGACCTGAGCTCTCTGAAAACTTTAACCAAGGTCTTTAACCAAGACTTTAATTAGTCTGCCAGGGCTATGGCTGTTCACAATCACCATTAGGAAAGGCCAGGTGATAGACATTTCGAAGCTTTATAAATATTGCGACTCCTCAAAGCCCTGGGCTGCTTTGAGCAGCTTCTTTGCACTCTGAACATTAAAATAACTGCTGTCCACAAAGGAGGGGAAGGCTATACAGAAGACAGCAAAGCTTTTCTCTTTCCAAGAGAACTGCTTGTGGAATTGCTGCAAAGGCAAATCGAAACCTCTATTTGACTGCAAAAGAAGAATACTTTGCAGACTCTGGGGTGGTGGTGCACTATTCTACTGTGCAGCAACACCTGTGTGAACCTTCATGGACGTGTCATCAGAAGACAGTCTTTCCTGCATCCTCACCACAAAATGAAGCATCAGTCATTTCAAAAGGAACATCTAAAGAAGCCTTATGCAGTTTAAAAATCCTGTGGACTGATGGTCAGGCTAGTAGACCTCTACCTCTTCAACTGTTGCTGTGGGCTTGTGTTGCAGCCAGTGGTTCTATATAGGGCTAAAAAAAGCTGTAAATGCAAGGCGGCCCAAGAATCTTACAGAACTACAAGCCTTTTGCAAGATAGGATGGGCAAAACTCCCTCAAACAAGAACTTAAAGACTGTTAAAGATGCCTTTTGGAAAGCAGGTCATCCTCTACTCAATTAGCTATTTATTGCAACAGGTACTGTGACCTGGGTGCCCAAACTTTTGCATGCCACTGTATAGGGGGAAAATGTCTTTATTGTATCATTTAATGAAATAGATTCCCATTGCATCACATGTAGTAATAATAAAAGAAATGAACATGGCCGTAATTTGTCATTGAGTTCATACCATCCGTCCCTAGCCACTAGACTCAAACACTCATCAGGAAAGGGTGCAGTTACCGCCTCCACCTGCCTACTCTCACAAAGCCCTGCTGGGCAAGACTGCGGCATCCAGACTAAGACTAAGACCTGCCAGGGGGGAGGATTACCTGGATCAGACTACATGTAAAGAGAGCTAATCCAGACTGCCCTTCACAGAGGGGAGATTAAAGGATAACTGAGATTGGGCAGTGATGGAAAAGAGACCTGGGCAGTGGCGGATTAAGCAGCGATGACACAGCAATAAGCCTAGGTAATGGGGAAATGATGGAGATAGCAGCCGTAATAGAGTCAGGCACAAATGAAGGGATTTGATATGATAATGACGCGGTGAATCATTTTAGGCAGGCAGGGTAACAGAAACATGCAGCGATGACAGCGGAAATAATGAAAAGACGAAATCTGTGTGGGGCAAAAAAAAAAAAGAAAAAAAATGTACCACCTTAATTTCCATGATTATTGCTTCGGAGAACTTCCTTTCTGCAGTGATTGAATATACAGGTACACCTATTCCCATTAATCTATGTGTCGATAGTGAAAAAGAGTGCTGACAGGAGTTATGACAGGGACAACTGGAGCTATTAGCGCAATATTCAGTAAAGTAATAACGATATTAATAATGCTATTATGCTAGAGCGACAGTCTGTATGTATCCCATAAGAAGGCTTTCTCCAAGCGGAGTTACCTACTGGGCGTTGATAATGAAATTTTAATTCCGCGCATTGATCATTGTGCTGGATACGAATGAATGGAGCGCATGGGAGGCTTTTCTCGCGGGACCTAATGGGATCATTTCTGTCCAATGCCTTTCTGCCTCTCTCTCTACCTCTCTCTCTCTTTGCATTACTACTAATTATTCCTGCCTCTGAGAGAAGCCATCAATGAATATTTACTGCTTTAACTGCAAGAGAGCAAGCTAGCCAGCTAGAGAGAGAGAGATAGAGAGACATAGAAGGAGAGAAAGAGAGAGGGGAGATGTAAGTGCGTAGTGATATAGGGCAATGCTTGAAGGTACCAATTAAAAGCAGAGTGTTCAATCATGGATCCAGCCTCTCCCTTGACTTTATCCACATTCCTCTCTCTTACACACACACACACACACACACACACACACACACACACACACACACACACACACACACACACTGGCCCATTTCGTAGGCTCCTGTATGAAACACTTCTCTCCCTCAGGAACAGATGGATGGCACTTTTTCCCCCCCTTTCCCTACAGCTGCACCCACTACAAGAGCCTCGAGTCCAGAGAACAAACGCTGCACTCCTTTCAGCTCCGGCTTTCACTGTAAGGTTCAGAGCAGAAAGTTTGGAGTGAGAATCCACACTGCATTTACACTGCGTAAGCAGAACCAGCTACCCAGTGTCAACGCTGCCGTCGTGAGGAGAGGTGTCAGCATCCGTCTGGTTCACCCTTTTGCTCTCTACCCTGATTTGGACATCCTAATGCTTTACATTAGCGTGTTTAATAAATATGTAGATGAATACATTCAGCCGTAGCAGTAGATTAAGTACTTAGCAATACCGTAACCAGTAGCGATGCCATCTTTCACAGTTGTCTCCGAGAAAACTTTTCCTGCAAGGTTGGAGGAACTGCTTTGTGAATAATGCATTATTTAAAAAAAAAAGAAGAGAGAAACTGGAGTAAGGAGTGAGTGGAGTGTGTGTATGTGTGTGTGTGTGTGTGTGTGTGTATAAGTGTGTATGAGTAATGGTGCTGTCTAATTCATTGTGGCAGATTAATGAAGATGTGAGTGAGGATTTAGTTTTATTCGTTTCTTTAATAATGGACTTTCAGTAAAACTGCTGAGTGCCAAGAAGTGGAGTGACACTCGGCCACAGCCGCAACACACACACACACACACACACGTTGTGCACATGCATTTAAGGTTGCTCCACTCTGACCACATTCCAGAGCATTTTTGCTGGTCAGCGATCTTATGTCTAACAAGACTGAAGACAACCAAGCCCACAGACACACACACATCCACACACATCCACTCCAAAGAAAACAAATAAATCCTCCTGATCCATCAGCCTCGCAGGCTGTCAGTGGCTGGCCGAAAACATGCTGTACTCCCACAAAGCGGACAACAAGGCAGATGTCAACAAAATAGAGGAATGGACCACTTGTTATAAAAGCACATAATGAGTATGACTGAAAATGATGCCGTTGACTAAATGGTACTCATATGTCTGTCTTGATGTACTAGTAAAGAGTGTCAGCAAAAAAGTATTTTCCTCTCCTGATTTCTTCTTTTTCGTTATATTTGTTGCACTAGATGGTTTCAGATTATATCAATAAGTATTAATAGCAATCATAATAATCACTGTTTCAAATGTAATTTAAAGCAATTAGAAAATGAGGAAACATTTTAAACAATCAATTCAGTTGTCGAAGGTCAAAAATGCAGAAAAGTGGTCCTTTTAGGGTCCTGCCACAGCATCTCAATGTCATAGTCCACTCCAAAACCTCAATTTTGCTTCTTTGGAGCGATTCAGAGGTCATTGCCTTGTTGCATAACCCAATTGCACTTGAGCTTCAGCTTGTGGAGAACTGAAGAATAGATGTTTTGAACAACTTGCTTACATGCATTTCTGGACAAGAGACTGAACAGAGAACTGGCATGAAAAGTGAAAGAAGCACGTGGACTGAGGCAGTAGTTCTTGTGAGCCTTTGCCTGCCTGGAGTAGCAATGCCCATCCCTAAAGCATTGACTGGAGCACTAAACAACATAATTCCACTGCTCAACAGCTCATTGCTGGGGGACTTTATACCCCTCTAGCCCATGCATGGCATTAAGTTCATGTTTATCTAGTCCAGAGAGTCTGGTAATCCTTCTCTACAGGGGCTAGACAAGACATTGGGTGCAACTTAAAGTAGCTGAGGTGGTGTCCAAACCATTTGGACATATAGTGTATGTAAAACATTTCTTTAAAAAAAAACTAACCCCACCATGTGGAGGCTGTACTTTAGCCTGGCTACTTTTTTACTATTTAGGTAGCCAGATTGCAACCACCTAGATACATTCAGTAATGTACACACACACACACACAAATTGGTATTTATAAACTTTAACAGTACAAAACGTTAGGGGTAATGTTAAGAAAGGATTGCAGATGCAGTGGTGTCCTTAAACCTGCTTACCTACATAAAATATCCATGTTAGATTTTACTAAGCAAGTTTACTTTTTTAAGACTGGACTATGGAAAGGGAAAGGCTGAAATTCCACTTAATTGCTCCACATACCAAATGGCAAAACGAGACTAAGATGATTCATTACATACTGCTGGCACACTACCAGGGAGTGCATGCATGTGTGTGTGTGTGTTTGTGAGCGAGAGAGCAAGAAAAATCTCGAGAGAGAGAGAGAGAGAGAGAGAAAGAGACTGACGCAGTGCGGCTTTGGTAAGTTCGGCCCTGGAGATGGACCCCTCTCATAAATCATATGATGTCATAAAAAGGGAAATGATCAGGGTGGTGTGTAGAGGCCCATTGATATGCAGTGTCCACTCCAGTCTAAATCACGTATGCACTTTCTTGCCCAGTCTCACTCACGGACACACTTTCTGACATCATGCAGCGCACAAATACAAGGCTACAGACCAAGTGAAGGCTTACTGCATCAGTGCAGTTTCTATGCAAGTCTAGGACTTGCAAGTTTCCAGGTCAAGCTAGGCTCCACCCATTAAAAAAGTTTCAGTGTAGCACTTCCCCCTTTAGAAGAGCATTCTTTCTTTTACTGTACTGTCAACCTATTAAAATGCCGTAGCCCGAATTAGTGTGTCCAATACAGGCAACCAAGATACCATATTAATGTGGGATTTTTAGAACGGGAGGCTCCTGTAGGTATAATGCATAGGTGTTCCAATACTTTTGTCCATATAGTGTACATTTTAGTTCAGGCACAGCACAAAAAGTGTCCTCAGGCGACTGCAACATGCGCTCAGTCCACACATGAAGTTACATTTGATTTATTAAGGCTGCTGCCAATCATGTAAACCAGGCGTTGGCAACCGAGGGACCAGAGTCCAGTAGAGTTTGTTGATTTCTCTGCTCTAGCAGATACTACTCTACTAAACAAAACTGTGCAGGAATTTGGCCCTTTCAGGTGCGGAGCTTCCCACCACTGCTGTAAACTGTCCATAACCCCACCTACTAACCCGCACACTTGAGAGGCGAAGGGTTTACAGACGACAGTGAAATAATGAAGCTGTAAACAAGCTCATGTGGAAAAAAAAGCAAAGAAAAAGTTCATTGGAATATAATTATAAGTGAAGTTCCCACTACAACACTGTACAGGGGTGTAATTCTACATGGGCTACAGGAATAGACTCTGTAAAACAATACGTGGAAGAGTTGCATCACGACCTGCACACAAATATGTCTTCCCAAGGGTTGAAGTAGGGTTATTCTGTTGGTAAACAGTCTTTCAGCATGTGTTTGAGCCTTGTGCCGCCAACTAGCTACAGTGTCTGCTGTCTCCGCTGAAGAAACTTTCTAAATAACAGCCTTTTGAGACCTGTATGGCTGGTTTGTACACAAAACCAGAAGCTGGGAGTCAATCAAACTGGCAGAAAATGTGTAATAGGTCACACTGCTGCTATCTCCACATTTTTATTTTGGAAAACACTTTTTTATCATCATATTTAAACCTTTTGGACCTTTTATGTTCTATAAAATAGGACTCCCCCACACTCACTACAACTTATAAAAAATGCCTAAACTTACAATCAGGTGCAGCACTTCAGCTAAAAAATTTCACTGTTGCAGGCAAATTTACAAATTTACTTGCTGTCCCTGTTTATTTAACCAGGATCGTGTCCACATTCTGCAGTGTCTTTTTTTTGTTCCCCAAACAAACTACTGCACAACTGGCCAACAGCTGCTTCTGCTCCACTGTTCAACAGTTTCTCTTCTCGTAAATCCACCAGGATTATGAAGGGAAATAATCTCAAAAGGAATCTAGATGCAATCCTGCAAATATACAGTGAACCTGCAAGATTATCAGGCTTTAAATGATCTTTAATTGTGAGAGAGTTTTCTCAGAGTCTTTACAAAGTCTTATAGTGTATGAGTAGCATTAGTCGATTTAGTCTTTTTTGTTGAAGTGAGTGGTATCATCATCATAGCAAGATCCACAGAGCTCTCTGAGGTTCTCCAAAAGAAGGTTGTAGATGAGTCTGGGAACAAAATAATGCTGAAAAAGTGGAGAACACTTATAACAACTGCCAACATGGCCAGACCAGGCCATCGTAGCAAGTTCAGCCCAAGACCACAGGACATATAAAGAGTCTCCAACAGTCCTACAAAGGGATCTACAGGTAGCTCTTGCCGAAGTTGATGTCAAAGTACAGCATCTACCATCAGAAAAATAAAAACTGCATAAAAATAACCCCCCCACACCACACCATGTTTTACAGTTATTTTTCTTCCATTCTTCTTAAATAACATCGCTACCGTTATTTTAACCATGGACTAGTTCAGCCTGCGGTCAGAGAAGTTATGCAGAGGGTATGACAATATATTTAAGAAGGCTTAAATGAGTCCCGAAATCCCATGCTAAATATTACGAGCTTTAAACGTTTGCAAAAGCCGTCCCATCTCGCAACATATCGCAACGCTAACGAAATTAGACGACTCCCCCTTCTTTTTTGGTGAAGCAGCCTCTGGCAAAACATTTTCGGGTCAAATGAAGCAAAACGGAGCAGCGGAGACTGATTTGCCTCTTAATCGCTGTAATCAATCGCTGATGAAGCGAACTGATTCGTTAAGCTACGATCCCATGATGAGACAGCTACTGTGCAGTAACGAGCTCTAATAATCATGCACAATCCCGGCGGACTGACCCTGATTTAGCTGAGCTCGACAGAATGAGGAGTGGGTGGGGGCGTCCACTGCAACAGCCTAAAGAGCACAGGAAGGGACGATAATTAGTGTCCTCGTTTGTGGAACACAAGGCAAGGACTCGCCGCTGCAGCTGGACATGTCTGACAGCTTTAGATACTTTGCTTGACTAGAGGAATAAAAGAGGATGATGATATTAGTACAAGCAGTCTTTGAGGACTATAGTTAAATAATAGCCATGCTTTTTTTTGTAGCAGTTGGAGAACGCTCCACTAGCCGAAAGATGAAATATCAAGCATGACGCTTCTTCAGGATCAAGCACTCTGCAGTACAAAAGAATGTATTTTTGGAATATAAGGATAAGTGGGGCACTTTTCAGCTACTTCTCAGACTTTTGAGAAGTTTATTTAATGCTAACCGCTTCAAGTGTGTCAGGATGATTGGACAGCTGTCAAGCCATGTGTAAATGTGACCAAAGCCTTACATTTACATTTATGGCATTCAGCAGACACTCTTATCCAGAGCGACTTACAAAGAGCTTTGCTATTTACCCAAGAAAAGCCTTAGCTAGTTAGAATAGACCAACAATTCAAAGGATACCTCTAAGCTTAGACACTACTAAACACAAGACAATAAGGTGACCATAGTACTCTAATTGTCCAAGTATTCTCGGAAGAGGTGGATCTTCAGTCTGCGTTTGAAGACAGCGAGCGACACGGCCGTTCAGACACCCAGGAGAAGCTCATTCCACCAGAAAAAAGCCTGGACGCTTGTCTTCCGCAGATTTTGAGGGATGGCGGGTCGAGCCGAGCTGTACTTGAAGCTCGAAGGGCTCTTGGTGCGGATCGGCTTTTGACCATTGCCATCAAGTATGGAAGGGCTGGTCCGTTCTTGGCTTTGTTTGGCTTCTTTGTTGTATAAGAAGAAAGTCAGGGAAATGAAGTTGTTTAATTTGTCTGTGCAGAAGATCCTAGTTCACACTCCGTCCTGAAGGCAAGCCACCTCCCCCCCCCCCCCCCCCCCAAGTTACCAAGTTACCCAAGTACACAGTAAACAGTATGTATTCTTTATATAGATTGTCTATATTTTGGACTTTTACAATCTAGGCAGTTGCAGCAGGATGTATCTGCTTGACCCTGAAGCTCCTGATCCCTTAACCTCTAGGCATCTGCATCTCCAAAGTGTGCGATCCCGGTCCACCTAGTCACTATCAGATCGGACTACACTGAACCAGGTCAGTGTTCTTCTAATCAACAAGTTAACTTAACTTGTCCAGGCTAGGTAACGTTACCACTGTTGACATGCTGTGCCATGACAGGTTGAGTGAGTTTCACAGTACTGTTTGTTTTAAACTTGAAGGCTACATGCCACTGTTTTTATAATATTAATACTTTATTTTATATAATATTTAATACTAATTAATTACACCTAGGCTATTTGCATTATTTCCCTGCATATTTCATAAATATTTCCATAAAGGTGAATAAAGGATTTCTTTTTTTTGTTTTTTGGGGTTTTTTTTCGGGGGGCACAATATTGTTGTTTTAAATAACAAAAACCTAAAAAACAAGAGAAGGTAACACTAACCAAAAGCCCCATTCTGTTTTTCTCAAATAAGTAATTAGAATATTTTATAAAAATATTTTGGCTCATGGTATTGAAATTGGTATCCAGAAACATAGAATTTGAGTGGTATTGCTACCGACTACTAAAATGTTTCATATCGTAACATTCCAAAAGGGAAAATAAATAAATAAATAAAAAATAAGTGTGGACTGATGAGGTTAAAATCAAACTCTCTGGTCATACTGAGCTCCAATTCCTCCAATTCGTTGACTGGTCATGCTTTAGGCTTGCGTTGCAGCCACTAACATGGAAAACATTTCACAGGTAGATGATGAGTATTCAATGAAATACCTGGCAGCATTATAAGCCTTCATGTGTAAGGGTTAAAAATAAGAAGGAGGGTACCATAACGACACGTGGAATGGTGTCAGGAGCATCGGGTGATCAGGGATCAGTATACAGTATTTTTTCATCAAAACTGAAGCACACATCACATCATCTGTAAAAAAGCTGAAGGAGGTGACCAGGGTTGCCCATATGTCTGCATGACATTGTATATGTGATGCCCAAAATGACAGAGAAACAGCTTCCAGGTTTACTGAGTGAAGGTTCTTTCTTATATCAGGTTGTATCTTGGGATAGAAGGAGAGTTCTCCAATAGCTAAAAATGTGATGTCTGGCCATTTAGGGAACTGCTCTTCGTTGGTCCGTGCTGACATATACTGTAGGTCAGGACCATGGAGAGTGACCCATCTAGCTTCAGCACTACTATCAGACCTAGCTGCCAGTTGCTGATTAGGCACAGCTGCACAGAGCCGTTGCTCAACAGCAGTGGCATAAATCTACCCGGAACCCACTAAGAAACTGGCTCAACTGTCTCTATTTTACTCCTATTTACAGACTATCTGGAGGACAGCCATTTCCTACTGTACAAATGACAGGTTACTGTCCATCTTCAGAGCAGGGAGAAGCATATCACTGACACAGGGAATTACCTCCTTCTTGCACGGCCACTCAGTGAGGAGGGCCTGCTCTAGGCAGATTTACACATGGGCCATGTTCCTTCTGTTTCTTAATGATGGATTTAGCTGAACTCCAGGGGATATGTTCAGTTGTTAAAAAATGCTTTATTTAAATTAAATGTGAACTAAAATCATTGTAAAAGTATACTTCCATTCTGGGTAGTTATGGAAAGTGGGTGGTATTGATTAAAATACTTGTCTATTTTTTGGATGAAAAATAATCACTGTAAAATCAGTAAAATCACTGCACAATTTCAGGAACTGACCTGATTGGGAAATTTTGAGATCTGAAAAATGAATCAAGTAAGTGGAAAAATCTACTATGCATTATAAATACTGCACTCATGTTAGTGTACCATGAAGGTGCAAAAATGTAAATCAGACTTTCATTTCACCACTTATGGAACATAGTGATATACTGTGAACATGCACAATAAATATATACTTACTAACGAGCTGCTAAAAGCCAGCTAACCTAGCATTTCCAGTGTTAATTTCACATTTTCAAATCTTCCTCACAAAAGTATCCTAAGTTTTGTGAGATTACTGGTCTGTCTTGCGTCGCTGCTCTTTTGAGATCTATCCACAGATGTTTAATAATACTTCGGTGGGGGACTGTGGCGGTGTCATGCTGGCTAGGCGTGGCAGCAAACCGGAAACACTTGCAGGGAGGGAACGATGCCTTTCTTGAGAAGACTTTATTAATATTTAACAGGGTGAACACAAAATAGGGAATATAAACAAAACAGGATAACACAGGGGAGCAGCAAACTAGTGGACAGAACTGGAAAACAAACTTAAAGTGACAACTTGGGCAGGACTGGGCAGAAATAACAAAACACCTACCAGTCTGTGGACTGGGCTTAAGAATCATGAAAACAAGAAGGATATCCTTTTTTGGAACTGTGGGTGGAGTCCTGAGACTGCCTCAATGGAGGAGGTTGTCCACTGTGGATGGTGGGATGTTTGATTTTAGTATTTTCAATTTAGTCGAATCCATTCTACTCTCCACTGTTGAAATGTGCCACTGGCTGCCAGACAAGCCGCAAGCTTGATAGATCCACCCCCATGCTTAACAGTTGGTGGGATATTCTTTTACTGCAATTCTGCACAGCAAACATAGACTTGCTCACTGCGGCCAAAAAGCTCCATTTTAACTTCTTCAGTCCACGGGACTTGTTTCCAATATGCAACAGGCTTGGTAAGATGTTTGTGCAGGTTTCGCTGCACAGTAGGACAGTGCACCACAACTCCAGACTCTGATAAATCTTTGTGATGGTTCCTGAAGCTTTTACAGTCCAATAGGGCTTTTGATTTGCCTTTCTCTTAGGGTATTTAACTTCATGTCATTTGGAGATCTGTTCATATTCTACTCACAGTAAGATTTCACATGGCACTGTATAGCCTTGCAGTAGCTAATATTTTAATAGCACTGCTATTAAATGTTGTGGATAAAACAGGGGCTTTCAAAACCTATAGGCTAAGTTCGAATTACCCCCCCTCCGATTCCAAATACATGCGCCCGAACACTCCACTGCAGCATGAAAAGCTTCTGCTGGAGCCGGTGGGCTTGTCTGACACATTCCGAGTTTGAATCAGCTTTGATCATGCTTCATCTGAGCTCCCCTGAGAGCAGGCTACGTCACACATGCACATAGACACACACACACACATTTCACAAAGCAGATTACACAGTCTGTCAAGTTCACACACGGTGCCGAATAGGCTATATATATGATAACTACCTCTCTCTCTCTCTCTCTCTCTTTTTCTCCTTCTCTCTCTCTCTCTCTCTCTCTTTCTCTCTCACAGGCACACATTATATGATGTGCCATTTACATGTGCATTTCTACCCTATGAAAGTTTCTCCTTGCACACAGCAGCATCTTACAGCAGATGTGTATATAAATGTAGCATGCATAGATGCAGGCTGCCACCCTCGAAAACACCATCTAAGACTATCTATGAAAGAGTCAACAGAAAGACACATGCACATGCATGCACACACACACACACACACACGCAATCTACAACCCGATCAATCTCTTGCAAAGGTCAGTAGAAGAGATTCATCATGCTGCAGAGCTTTAGTGACCAGTCCTCATTACAAACTCAATTTGTAGCATTACTTATTAATCAGAGCAAAATTAAGAGAGAGAGAGAGAGAGAGAGAGAGAGAGAGAGAGAGAGATAGATAGATAGATAGATAGATAGATAGATAGATAGATAGATAGAGAATGCTTATGTAATGTAACACTGAAAATTTATATCATATCTGGGACCACCAAAATCACAAGAGGTAGTCAACTGTTGAGTTTAGGGTGTGTTAAGGATCATGAGCTTGCTGTAAAAGCCATCCTCTTTTTGTCTTCAGCTTTTTTATTAATTAATTAATTTTTTACAGGCAGTGTAAGATTCGCTGTGGACTCAATAATTATTCATTATTATTCAGAAGCAATAAACAGCCTCTATCAAACATAAACATAGTAAATTGATCATTTCTTTCTAATTCAGAGGTACTCTGTTTTTTATTACGTAAAAAATAAAATAAAATCCAATGTGTAAAAGTTTGGACACATTACAATAACTGGTTAGGTCAGGGGATTGTGAGAACCATTCCTATATACCTTAATTTTGCATGTCTTCAGGTAATCCATGGTGGATTCTGAGCTATGTTCTGAGCTCTTTTCAGTTTCTGGCTTTTCGTAGATGGTTTAATCTTTGCATCTAGGATTTGCTAGTATTTTGTGGAACCCATTTCTTCCCCCACCTATGCAATACTTTCATTGGCACTGGCAGTAACACAATCCCATAGCATGATTCCTCCACCCCCATGTTTCACAGCTGACAAGCTGTCCTTTTCATACAATTTTGTTAAGAGATAGATAAATAAAAAATAAGCACTACTGAAAACAAGCCGTTTTGGGCCAATTAATTACTGAGCTGACTATACGTTTTGGATCCCAGGGGGAAGGATGAGCACAAATATCAAGAGAGGGCTTAATTAATAACATTATTTTACCAGACAACTCCGTACACACATGGAGTGGGTGCTCTGAAAGCCACATGCAGATTGCTTGTGTTCTCAAAAAGCAACAAGCGATCCATCTTTCTGACAGAATGGCAGATGCTGTAGAACCTCATGGCTACTGTTGCTTGCAATTGCCACATCTTGTCCCATAATGGTGACACTGAAAAGTGGACCCTGTCTGTTTGAATAAAAATGATACTCAAAGACAAAATAAATCATTCAAATCATGCTTACTACTGAAATACAGCATGGCTAGCGTTTCCTGAAGGGGGTATAGTCATTCATTCAAGTCAATCAGTCATTTATTTTACTAAAACATTACATAGACTAAAGGTCTAAATATTTGTGGACACCCCTTCAATTGAATGCATTCAGCTACTTTAGGCACATGACACAGATGTGGTAATTACCATTCACAGCTTGTCTAGTCCCTGTAGAGAAGAACTGGCAATAGAATAGGCACTACTCCTATTCTAGCAGATAACCAAAAGCCCCTTCAACAATTAGCTGCGGAGCAGTGGAACTGACTTCTCTGGACTGACGGTGCTCCATCTGATACTTTGGGGGTGAGTTGGTGAGGTGCTGATCATCCAACATCCTAACCTCACTAATGCTTTTGTCACTGAATGCAATCAAATCCTCACAGCACTGCTCCAAAAACAAGTAGAGACAGATACTTTAACAAAAGCAGGATAAACTCTTTTTTAATGAAAAAACATTGAATACGCAGGTGTCTCAATACTTTTGTCAATTCAGCGTATGCAACTGATCACAAAAGCCGATGACTGCATTAAGTTTCTAACTAAGGGTGGCTGTATTAGGCAAACCAACCGACCATCTAAACAGCTTAAGTGTTGGCACACTCCTCCTTCACACTGTTTTTCATCTTACAATCACACACCCTCACACGGCAAGACTTCTGGCACTGCACTCAGATTACATGCAAGCCAAAACACAACACACACACACACGCACACCATTACCTACCAAACTCAATGTGTGAGAGCATGTGGGCCAACACCAGCCTGAAGAAAAAGGATAAATTCTTTCACACACATACTCACGTATGTACACACACGAGAGAGGCGTGGAAGTCACAGATAGGAGACTGTGGATCGTGGCAGTGATGCTGAGCCTATGCTGCTGAGTCTGGATATGATTATGCTGCACAGGAGAGCACGGTTGTGCATTCACACATACACATAAAAAGACCTAATAACTGGATTTGGGCTCAAACCCCCTGTTTGAATGGATTTACAGAATCCCAAATGCAGAGCCCATGTCTCCCCTTTCTCTCTCAGCCCTGGGTGCTGTCAGGCTACTGAGGCTGTGAAGAGGAGCAGTGGTGATGAAATTGAATTGGACTGAAAGCTATACTTCAAATCTGTGAGGTGTGCGAGAGGGAAAGCTGTGGATCTGTGTTGCCTGACTTAAAACACTACACCAAGAAACTGGAGTCATGCCCAAAATCTTATTACACTGCTTTGGCACCAGAGGTTCAGAACCGCACCAAACGACAGTGAGGAGAAACACAGTGGCATTTTCTTGTTCAGAATGCAAGCATCAAAGTCTAAAGTCTTAGTTGTTTTGTGCTACAATTTAAAGCAGAACATAAGCAGACAAAAGTATTGGGACACCTGTTCATACACTGCTTCTTCTGAAATCAAGGGTACATTAAAAAGAGCTATAGAAGAGGCCTATTCTAAAACTGCAAAGACTGTTATGCTACAGTCTTGGCCCATTTTCAAAAGGCTAAAAGCTAATGCTAGCCAACTGGATGAAGCACTACTCAGAGGGGAGTCACACATCACAGGGAAGACAATAAAGCTAATGGTTGCTATTACTAGGTGCGGAGAGCAAGCCAGCCAGCCGGCCAGTGACGGCCCGCAGTACGAGCCAAAGAAACTCAAAGCCAGGCCACAGCTAAAAGGCTGACTACAGCTATCCAGGTACAGTCTCAGTCTCAGGGCAAAAAGGCCCAAAGAGGACAGCAAGCCTATTCGCTAAAATTATACAAAAGAAAATGTCTTAATTTGTCCCTAATGCTAAGATAGGCTTGGCTAGGACAGGATAAGCAGATTTAAGCCATGCTATGCTGCTACTGTGTTTTGTCTTGGTGATGTAAACCAGTCAATAACAGAGCTCATCATAAAGGAAAAATTTGTTTCATTCTGAGGCCAAATTTTCTTTGCCCTAACCAAAGTCATATACTTACGAACAACGTAAAATACTCAATAAATAAGTACCTTTGGTACCTTTAAGCAGTTTACACACAACTGGACCATAAGGTGTAATGATTTCGATACAGTATTGAAAAAACACAAGGGACACAATTTACAGAAACATGTAAATGAGTTGGTGATGCAGTAAAAATACTATATCAATATTTTATACACTATGTATTGCAACATTCTGCATGCAGACCAAATGCACCAGTGTTGTCAGATCCAAATACTATCCCAAATATAGTATATAGCGATTTTTTTCCAAAATATGCCGCATTTCATCCAACAAAATAAGATGTGTGCTGTTGGAAATGAAATGTGCAGTATGTCAGTGTTCGTTATTCACTGGTGCTATTCATAATATACTCCAAAAAATAACATTGATTTTCCTTCTTGATTAGATATTTGGTCTCAACTCATTTACTGTTGGTCTTGGAGACCGCTGTTAAAAATGTGGGTGGGTGCATTCTATTCTTTCTCTCTTGATATTACCGGCATTTCACTGCCTTAGAAAAGCATTGCCAACATAACAGGATGCTCTGGAATCTAAAGTCACCATGCCCAATGCTATCGAGTAGATAGAGGGGTATAAAGCTCTGCAGCACTGGGACTGTGGAGCAGTGGAACTGACTTCTCTGAGACTGCTGGAGCTCCAGCTGATACCTCTGGGATAAGTAATCATCTTACTGTTAAACAGATTTTTAGGAAAATTATAGGAAAACTGGGATCCTCGTTAAGCTTCGTCATGTCATGTCTAGCGACATAACATATGATGGCAATGTTGGCATCAGCAAGCAATACTGAAAATGTTTTGCTGCAGACTTTTGTTTGTAATCACTGTCCGACGCTTCCAGATGAGAGTCCAGCAATAGTCAGACAGCATAGATGGATTCCACAATACCATTTCTCCATCTTGGCAATGTCTTGGTGAAACCTTTCACCATGTTCGTCACTCACTGCGCCAAGGCTGTCTGGGAAGAAGTCCAAGTGGGAATGGAGAAAATGTATCTTTAATGAATTTGTATGCCTGACCCTATCCCGTTTGAGCCTAGAAAGCCTTGCACCCTGCAGAAGACCATCCAAGTGGCTATCCTTCATCACATCTATGAATTGTGGACCGATGAAAACACCATCTTTTATCATGGCATGGAAACATGCGTGGAAACATCTGCCGCAAATAAAAAAAAGGCCTCACTTTGCTTGTTCACTGCTTTAACAAAGTTTTTTATTAGTCCAAGTGCAAATGTGGAAGTAATATCTTCTTTGCATCCACCAACGGGTCACATGCAACATTATTCTGCCCAGGAACCAGTTCTGAACGTAATGAGAATCACCTACTCGATCATTAAACAAAATTGTCTGTTTCTCAAAAACTGTACGCGATGTGAAAATGTCAGGGTCATTTCTGAAAGCAGCATCCAAAAGTCCATTTGGAACAAAAAAAATAACTAAAATAAATTGTTAAAGAAACAAAAACCTTGAAAATCAGTGTGTCTTGGCCACAACACAGCTGTGCGTATGTACAGTATGTAACTTACCAGTCTAATTATTTTAGTGTAATTAAAGAGTGTTGTTTTTATTTGTTTTTATTCACTTATTGATTAAATGAGTATTATTATTATTATTATTATTCATAATAACAACAATAATAATAGTAATAATAATAATGTCATTGTATAATGCAGCATGAAACAAAGAGCAAACAAAGGGTTACATATTTAATAGTAAAACCCCAGCATGATAGTTAGCAGTGCAGTGGGGTATTCAGTGTATTTATGACATTCCCTGCACTAAGAAATGTGTTTAAAATAATGGCGGAAATAAAATAATTAGATACAAGATAATATTAGATAATTATATCTATAAGTCTATATACAGTATATAGTCTATATACAGTACATGAGTTCCACAGCACGGTGCTGCAGAGCTTCATACGCCTCTATCTATGGCATTGGCCGTGGTGAGTTTATATATATATATATATATATATATATATATATATATATATATATATAAAACCCTATATACATTCATAAACATATGATTTTACTAAATTACAAGCACTCCCAGAAGGCTGCAGTTAAATGTTTTGGGTTTTTTTTTGTTTTTTTTACACACAATATGGTTTTGCATGTGACAACAGAGAAGTCCATAGAGAAAAACTGTAAACTGTGTGTTGTGGCTTCCTGTTCTGTGTTGTGGTGGCTGTGTGCGCAGTAGACTCACCCTTGTGGAAGTTGGGGTTGCTGTCTCGGAGCAGACTGCTGAGCTGGTGGCCGTTGATGTGGAGGAAGCGGAGCTGCTCCCTGAGCGAGGCCTCTTCGAACACAGCTGGAATCAGACGGCCCACGCTGTTCTGGGAGATGGGCAGGGCCAGGGCCAGTGACAAAGTGGGGGTCAGATCCACCTGCTCCACCACAGCTGGCTGCTGCAGACCCTCTGGCGAACAAAAACAAGCAGCACTGATAACCAGGCAACAACAGAAATCGGCAGTGTACAGTAATATGATAATAAGGGACATCACTGTATTCAAATATTTTTCTAGCTGTATCCAGTACATTGCCAAATCTGCGCTTTGCCCTTATGTAAGTTTCAGGAGGGTAAGGGTGGCGGTGGTGTTGTAAAAGCTCACTGATTGGTGGTGTCAAACACTCACAACAGGTAGAAAAACAAAGAGATGTGTGCTGCACAATATGTCCAAAAGTCTGTAGACACATGCACCTCAAGAGTTGGGTGACAATCAGGAGTTTGTTTGTCCTTTGATGCAGAAGCGGACCTTACTCTTCTGCAAAGGTCTTTTGGAAGGATTTTGGAACATTACTGCGAGAATCTGATGGCATTCTGCCATAAGAGCATTAGTGAGTTCAGGTGATTAGTTATCCCTGAGGCTTTGGCTGGAGCTCCAGCACTCCACAACATCCTGTTATGTTGGCAATGCTTTTCTATGGCAATTAAATGCCTGTGTCTGTAAAGGGTGCACAGTAAATTAGCTTAACTAACTCAAGGAGTGAAGGAGTGAGCGTGCAAACCTGGAGGAACCAGTGTGCAACTAGTAATGTAAACACATCCAACAAGCGGTCTTATCTATAAAATGAATGTCCACATTATGCACAGCAGTGGCTCAGCGACGGCCAGCTTCACATCACAGACCATGTTTGATATCAGCTTTCCAAGGTACTCCACTTGACTGTGCTCTCAGACATGAGTCTTTATCTGCTAAATGTGTGTAATTCCAGCATCAGTTAGCTGGAACACAGCCTAAGCTGTGGTATGTGCACGACCAGTTCATGTTGCATTGAAGATAATGATGTGCTTGACTTCATCACCCGACTGTTTGAAGTTCAATAAAGCCAAGACCACTTGAAAGCAGCATAAGCCATGTAGAGCTCCAAATACCACAGAACAGGTCAAGTTTCGTCTAGCGCTAACACCGCCACCTTGTTTCTACACTCACTGTCCATTAGATCAGCTCCACTTACCATAAAGGAGCACTTAGTGATTCTATAATTACAGACTGCAGTCCATCTGTTTCTCTACATACTTTGTTAGCCTCCTTTCACCCTGTTGTTCAGTGGTCAGGAGCCCACAGGACCACCACAGAGCAGGTGTTATTTGGGTGGTGGATCATTCTCAGCACTGTAGTGACACTGACGTGGCAATATTGCTCTGGTACATCAGTATTTTAACACCTGCTGTGTCACTGCTGGACTCCAATAGCATCCCTTCACACATTTCACACAAATTCACTCTCACACAAACTATAATGTCATATATTGGGTACACGATCAAAGAGAGAAACCGTCCCATATCTCACACGCCTCTTACTTAAGTCATGAATATATATATATATATATAGATAATCACAACTTATAAATCAATTTCATCTGCAGGAGGAACTTGCTATGTGGACAGTTCTGTCACACTTGAACAATATCAGTTACACTCACAATATTTCATGCACAAATATGCCTACATGCATGCAAGCAGCTCACTCAGCATACAGGCCTCAAATGCCAACAGTAGCACGCGCAACAATTTGACCATAATGTGGAATGTACTGAATGAACCCGGTTGAACCCGATCAGTAGCTGTATGTCTTCTGAATGAGCGTGTTCATTTCAAAATAAATGCAGGCATGGAGTGTGAACACGCGCGCGCTATCTCCAAAATAGATCAGGCAGGAAAAGAAACAATTATCACGATCATCCAGGCAGTGTGGAATAGACAGATGCTTAGCCCTTCCACACGTTCGTCAAGGAGAGAGGCGAACGATAATGAGCCTCTCCCATGCCGTGCCAAGACGTCAGAACCTCACACTCTAGGGCACAAGCAAACAGAAAGAGAGAGAGAGTGTGTGCTTGTGTGTGTGTGTGTGCGTGTATGTGTGTGTGTGGGGGGATTAATCACACAGTCAAGTGCATTTAGTAACACCTTGACTGTAGCAGCTTATAGCAAGCATACTCAAAGACAGCCAGTATTTCACTAAATTGAATACATACACATATATATATGTCTGTGTGAATTTGTGTGTGTGTGTGTATGTGTGTTTTCCCCCACACATTTATAATCAATTACTCACTGCACTAATGCAAATGACGAGACAAGGCAGGGGAAAGGTGAATTAATGTTTTGAATTAGCAGACATGGGATTCATTAACGTGTGAGCTAAAGGCTCAGGGCTAGAAACTAGCCTCTGCTAACCATCCACGTGTACGTTCAGAACGAACGGGGGGTTTCAAATCAATTTGTTACATAGGATGTATGAAGCAATCTACTGTACATGTGCATCTGTCAGTGTGGGCTGAGTTCAGGATTAACATGAACATAAAATAATCTCTGCAATTTAGCCTGTTTCATAAAAACACACCTGCCAGGAAATTCCATATGCTAGGGTTATGATACTAACCTGGCAGCGCATGGTCAATACTTGCAAAAAAGTTTGGCAGATGGAACCTCTGTTGATGAATGTCAAATGAATCCCCAGGAATATGTTTATAACAACATAAAATTAGCCATATAAGCATTAGAGCTTTATCACTGATACCAGAAAGTTAGCAAGACCTTAATATCATCCAGCCTCAGAGGTCAAATGTTGTGAACAGGTGACCTAACTGATCTAAGCTTCCCAAAGGCATCTTAGCACAAATGTTGCAAGGCAAAGTAACCAGCACCTTTGGAATTACCTGAATTTCTGCATTCATTCATGACAAAATGTGCACTCTGAGTAAAAATCCACAGTGCAGGCTAGAAAAAGTAAGTGAACCTCTGTTTTAATGACTTCTGCAAGAGCTAATTAGCAAAAGGAGATGAGACTGGACGTGTGAGTTTCACAGGTGCTTTGCCAATTAAATAAATGCACCCAAGGCTGGGTTACTGACAGGTCTGTTCTTCCCAAGAAAGAATGGTTAGAGTGAACCATGCCTCGATGCAAGCAACTTTCAGAAGACTTCAGAAGACGTGTTATACAGAATGCTGGAAAAGCCTGATAAAGACCTGAGAGTACATCAAGCCACGGTTAGACAAATTACTTACAAGTTCAGGATTGCTGCTACTCCTCCCTAGGAGTGGGCATCACTCCAAAAGCACAAAAGGCAATCTTGAAAGAGATAAGGAAGAACCCAAGGGTAACAGCAACATACCTACCGAATACACTACCAACTGCAAAGCCCCCACTGTTAGAAAAACCCTGAACATGAATGGTGTTCATGGAAAGACCACCTGCATGTTCCACAGTGATTCCGGATCCCGATGTACTAGGGTCAGATGAGACAAAAGTGGAACATTTCAAAGTAAGGAAGGTTTGTAATAACACTTTCGGCCCACCAGCAGTCCATAGGCTTTATAAGGGGTTAAAATATATATTTTTTTCATTTGAAAATATGTAATTTGACCCTCAGTGTCCTCTCCCTATTCATAGAGACAGAAGCCTGGCCTCATATGACTGGCAATAACTGCCCGTTATTGCCAATAATTTCCCTCCGTGACGCAAATCATGTTTTGGCGACCTGCTATGCCACAATCCCTTCTGCATTTTTCTGCTACATGTGTTGAAAAAAGTAAAAAAGTACGGGCTTGCAAAATTCACATTGCAATGGAAACGTATAGCACAGTAAATGGAGCATCATGGTTAGGGTAGTCTTCCTTGCTGCCTCAGGGACTGGATTCCTTGTGATCATTTAGAGGAACAATACATTCAAAAGGTGCATCAAAACATTTCACAGGATAATAGAAGCAACAGTCCTCAAGTGTAAGAGACATTGGGTAATGCAACAGGACAATGACCCAAAGCACACAAATATATGATCTAATCTACTGGTTACAAAAGTCCATACAAATGAAATTTAGAGGTAGAGTGGAAAGGTGGAGAATGAAATTACTGGTTAATACCATTTTCCATCCACTGGCCCCAATGCTGACATACCCAAAAATTCTTATATAAATTGTTAAAGTGAAAATAATAAAAAAAAGATTTATGATGTTAGGTTGATTTTTAGCTTGTTTTAGCATTTCATAGCTAGCGTCAGGGGTTAAGCTTGGGTTGCAGTTACTTGTCCATTTATTGTTTGTTTCACAGTAGTCATTGAGGCTGTGCACATAATTGTGTCTAGCTTGCACACTCCTCTGCATGTCTAATTCATTAAAGGCCTATCTCAACTACATGCTTTTGTGCACAGCTGTCTCTGGCTTAACAATTATTTTACACAGAAGGAACGGCGAGCTCCTCCGTAAATAAACATTACAGCCAGAATGAGTTCTTAATTTGCGTATAATTTGCAGAAACCGGCCCTTTCCGACAGCTTGGCACAACTTCTACCTCTGTGGGCTTTAACTGCCATTACGGATATTAACAATGTTTATTTTAAGAAGTTAAATATCCCATTAATCGATAATAATCAGGCATTCATTTTTCATATGGTGAAAAATTCAACAGATGCTTCTGACAAAGCTTCCTAGCAATAGTGGACAGAAACATTCAGCCGATGCGTGTCTCCAGTAAACGTAAAATACCTCATTATTATGAGATTAAAAAATAAACGTTGACAAAAACACAAAGGAATGGCAAAAGGTTTCCTAAAAGGTCACATTTATCACAGAAGATGAAAGGCATGGACTAATTCCCACCCACCACTGACCTTCCAAACATAACAGAGACAGTCCACCTAAAGAATGCATTATCTGAGCACACCAAAAAAGAAAATATGCAAAACATCAGTAAGTGTCTCTACAAAATGGTTCCAGCATTCTGAAAGTTTTGGCACTTTAAATAGTGCACAGTTCTTTACTAAAGGCAAGAATTCTGCTGTAAGTAGTTAAATGAGTAGAAGATGGACTGATCTCCAGAAGAAATACAATTCAAGAAACATCGGTGTACGATTTTCATTAAAAAGAGCACCATTCATAAAATAATGGCCACGTGGTCCAAATTTCAAAGCCTTATAAATACACTGACTCCTCAAATAGCCGCTACCATTTTGACAGCTAGAACAATGATGCTCACAAAGCAGAAGAAAGCTGTAAAAAGAAAGAAAGACAGCAATATTCTACGCTTTCCTCCATCCTCACCTTAAAATTCAGCATCAGCATCAATTAATCCTGCAAGCCTTATGCAATTTGAAAACAAGTCCTGTGGATAGATGAAGCTAATCTAGACCTTTTTGACTGCAATGAGCAAATTGATGTTTGGCAGCCAATGAATTCTGAGAGAGCACAACTGGTTGTGAAATCTGTCCACTGATGGCTGATTTGAGTTTGCGACCCCAGGGGTCATAGTGGTATGTATTTCTGTATATACTGATGGTTCTGTGTAGCCCACAACTATAACTTATTTAGATCAGTAACTTATTTAAACAGTAGTTTCCACACTTTCCAGTATGTCCAGACTGTAAATGACTAAACAAAGGTCCAGCTTTTTTTTTTTACCCTTGTCAATATAGTTTCATAATAAAGCCTAAATGTTTTCTTAATACAATTAATATTTTGGCCAATATAAAAACAACCTTAACCTCCAGGAAATATTCATGGCCTACCTGCTATATGTATACATATTCTATGTCTAATTACATTATAGAATACTTACTTCTATACCAAAAGAACTGGTGGTGGATTTCCGCAGGTGCAGACACCCCCCTCCATTAGTGAACATCCAGGGTATGAACATCGAGAGTGTGGACTCTTATAAATACCTGGGTGTTCATCTGAACAACAAACTGGACTGGTCAGTCAACACTGCTGCACTCTACAAGAAAGGCCAGAGCACACTCTACCTGCTGAGGAGATTGAGGTCCTTTGGAGTGCAGGGAGCACTCCTGAGGACGTTCTTTGACACAGTGGTCGCATCTGCCATCTTTTATGGAGTGGTCTGCTGGGGCAGTAGCATCTCGACGGCAGATAAGAAGAGACTGGACAAACTCATAAAGAGGGCCTGCTCTGTCCTGGGGTGCTTCTTAGACCCAGTGCAGGTGGTGGGAGACAGGAGGATGACAGTCAAGCTGGCATCCACGCTGGAGAACAGCTCCCACCCCATGCATGAGACTGGGCAGCACTGGGCAGCTCCTTTAGCGACAGGCTGCTTCACCCCAAGTGTGTGAAGGAGCGGTATCGCAGGTCCTTCCTTCCTGCTGCCGTCAGACTGCACAACCAGAACTGCTCCCAGCGGACCACATACACACACACACACACACACACTCAACTACACACACATGTTCATGTTCAGGGAATGCAATACCCCCCCCCCCATGTGCAATTAAGAGTCTTTTGCTGTAAATAGTATTGTTATTGCTCTTTTAATTCTTATTTATATTGTGTATATAGTGTAAATTATTTATCCAAATTTTTGTAACTGAGTGTCTTGCTATCCCTTTCTGCTGTTACACTGGGAATTTCCCCACTGCGGGACTAATAAAGGACTATCTTATCTTATCTTATCTCTCTTCATTAAGTGTTATTATTATTAAGTGCATGAGGTATACCTAGAGCATATGGAAAAGAAATAACCCCCCACTTTATGTTGTGTGACAGTAATACAGTTTATGTAATTAAACGTAATTTTACATGTATTAATCTCGATAACAAGTGTTCATATAAATGCAAAAACCCCATAAGAGAGACTATGTTTTCACAGTGACGACTGAATTCTATCAATAACAGGGAATACGTCACCAGTACTTTGTTGTTGCTGGGATTATTAGATTATATATAGGAAGTATAATAACGCAGCTTACTAGATCAGCCTATATTGTTTTCATGGACATAGGGAATTGCAGACCGTCATCTTAGCAACCTCTGAAGAATGTCAAAAGCTGTTAAACAAGTACAGGATTTGTTACAAAAGCACTTGGGACAAAATTGGAGACAAAATTCTTTATTATTTTTTTTGGAGGAAAAAGAAACCTGTACACAAACCAAATCCTGCCACCTGTGAGGCATGGTGGAAGCATCATGATATGGACGCCTAGTGATCATTGAGGGAATGATGATTTCAAAGGTGTATCAAACCATTTTACAGGAGAATATAAAGGTAGCACTCCATGACCTCAAGCTTTAAACGCTGGGTCATGCAACAAGACAATGACCCATAGCACAAAAGTAAATCTACTAAAGAATGCTTCGCGCTTTGGAATAGCAAGTCAGAGTCAGAGGCCAAGTCCTGACCTTAACCTTATCAAGACGCCAGTGCTTTGTTTTCAACTTTACCAGACCGGCCTCTATCGTTTTCAGAAACATAGGAAACTGCAGACAGACACAGCTGTTAAAATACTCTGGAATTAGCGATCTCTGACATTTTATAGCAATAGGGCTTGTCACGTTATAAAACGACCCATTTCAACATTGCACTGACCAAATAATACAGCCGTTGGGCCCTACAGTGGACGGCGATGAAGACCATATGCTGAATAAATAAAGCTCACCTTTCCTCTGGAAGGCAGGGCTGATGAGGATGAGAGGGGTGCTGACTTCAGGCTCTGATGATCCTCCGTGGCTGCCAGTTTCAGACATGCCATGGTCGCCGCACAACACCAACAGATTAGGAAGACTGCCCTCAGACTCCTGCAGGACACGCCAGATGTCAAAACAACAGAGTACAAGAACAGAGAGGGTGCAAACACACTTGACAACCATAGAAGGGTGAGAGACAGGAGAGAGAGAGAGGGAGAGAGGATGAAAAGGTGGAATGGAAACTCTGGGTAGCAGGTATGAAGGCTGTCCACTGAAGCAAATCACTATTGTACTACTTCTCCGTCTCTTTCTCCCCCCTGAGGGACATTAGAGTGCTGAGCTGTGTTTCACATCAAACATTCTCTCAGTGTCTCTTTGACACTCAATGCTCTTCTAAGGCCACGCTCCCAGCAGCCCTCTCCAGTCCTCTGCCCAGAGCAGATCACACTCTAACAGAGTCGGCTTATGCCAATCCGACAGCTAGCCTTGAAAGGTGTTAACTTAGCCTTGCCACATTTGCTGCTGACCCAAGCTTAATGGCCTAAACATTGGCAGTGTTGACTCTACCTTTTTGTGGTGGGAGGGTATCATTATAGACTTTTCACTGCGTGGTCTGGTGAGGCCCACAGTTAACACTCTAGTGGACAGTACAGCTTGCTCCTTGGTATAGATAAATAATGAGAGAACCATGAGCCATCTAACACTGTTGTATCCTCTTTCAAAAGAAAATCCGGCATAACTAAAACATACTAAAAGTACAAAACCCCAAAACCGCTCCATAATAGTCTCGATTCATTATATTCATGCCACAAAACTTTACATAAACCCAGCCCACTAGTGAAAGTCAAAGCCGGACACACGAAATGGTCACCACAAGACTCTGTTTATTTTGGTTATGGGAATAATGGTGAACCAGGCCCTGTGACCGTAGCATATCCTGTGCCAGTGTCCATAGAAAGGGAACTCACAATCAACATACGCCGAAACGAAAGCAGGTGGGAGCAAACAAGGATCCTTACAAGACTAAAAGCTCAGGCTAGTTTTCCCCATGTCTTCTATCCAACATCTGCTCCCTAAAAAAAGAAGAACCTGGGGATGTGAGTAGGGGCATGGCTAAAAGCTAGCCGCATACATCCTCTTTAGCTTGCGAATCACACAGGTTTCTTTGAGCTATCGCTGGTGCCATATTCCAGCCAATAAAAAGAGAGCTGTTTTTCCCCCCCACATGATTTGATGATATTAAAGGAAAATCAGCATTATCCATTCTGAAGCCGAAATAACAGGGCTGTAAATGTGCAATTTTTAAGCCAAGTACCATGATTATTATTTCTACATCAAAATACAACCTAAAATACTACTAATAAATGCATTCTTTGGCATCTTTAAAGAATTTCATATCTAAATCACCAAGCCCATGTGTGTCTTTCCACAGGCCAAATTCAAATACACTTTCCTTTTATGGGCATTAAAAGAATACCTTGGTAACACTGCTAGTGTGTCTACCACTCAAGAGCACTTGTATGTGGTAATGCTAACTGAGCCCAGTTGGCTTCCACTCTATTAGTGGTAGTGGTTTTGAGTAAAGTGGCCCATAGCACCTTTTAGTAAACCTTAAAAACACAGTGCTGCTCATTAGAGCCACTGGGAGTTGAATCTGTAGTCTCCTCCCGCAGTCTGCTACAGCGTTCACTGCAGTGAAAGGGATGGCCATTTCCCTGGCATGTGTCTCTGAGCAACAGGCAGGGATGCCATTAGAGAGTGTCAAGAACAGAGATGGATGACCATCAGTCTGGGGAGAAGTGTTCTTACTGCTCCCCATGTTGAGCTACTTACTCTGTTCAGCCTGTAACAGGGCTAAGGATAAGAAATGGAGGACAAAGTGTGCAAAACAGATAAAAATCAAATACAAAACAAAGTATCCTGCACTCTCTATCTGTCTCCCTCTGTCTTTGTCTCAAGCCTCCTCTCAAAAGCTTTCATGCTGATTTACAGCAGAGCACTCCAAGGCTGCCTGCTTGTTGCCACAAAAATACATACATAGCCAATGCCTTTCACATTGATTTAATGCCGTGGAGCAGTGGGGGGCAAATCCGAAACGGTCAGCATGTAATTGGACGAGTTGAGAGTAAGCGTTCAATGTCAGACAGATACTGGTGGTTTTAAAGAGGCTTAAGCTTCCCCTTGGTCTCTTCTCAAAACTGAAGATTTGGATCTGTGTGACTTTAATTGTTGTGACTTTGTTTGCTCCCCGTTGCAGCAGCTGTGTTGGGTGCGATAGCTGGGTGCTGGTGCTGAAGTCGTGTGTGCTGTGAGGGGAGACTGATGTGGCTGAAGAAAAGCCATGACCCTGCATCAGGGCCAGATCAGGGCCAGCAGAGCGATGAAAGATGCCGTTGTGCTCCCCAATCACGTTAATATTACTGAGGGCGGCAGTCATCGAGCAAGAGGAGAGGAATCAATGTTGCACTCGAGCCGTGTATGTGCACACGTGTGTAGGTGAAGACCGAGGTCCAAAAATCAGATGCTCACACAGCCCAAATAAGGGCAGAACATACACTCATTTAAAGAGACAAGAAAGGCAGGGAAATAGAAAAGAGGTGAATAAAAAATAAAGGAATATAGAGAGAAGTGCAAAAGAAGTGCATAGAAAGAGCATCACGAAAAAGAAAGAAAAAAAAGCAAGCAAAGAAATAAGAAAGGGTGGACAAAAAGACAAAAATATGAAAAAAGGACAGTGGCTGATGCAGCGTAGTAACACCAACTTCCTTGGCAGTGTAGGGTTAGATACCCTGGCTGGGGGTTTGCTCTGGATAAAAGAATGCTCTGGATGCTCTGGATAAGTGGATGCTCTGGACAAGTGGATGCTCTGGACAAGTGGATGCTCAGGACAAGTGGATGCTCTGGATAAGTGGATGGACAAGGGAAAACAAAAAAGGAGGACAAAAAGACAAAAATATGAAAAAAGGACAGTGGCTGATGCAGCGTAGTAACACCAACTTCCTTGGCTGAGTAGGGTTAGATACTCTGGCTGGGGGTTTGTTCTGGATAAAATAATGCTCTGGATGCTCTGGATAAGAAGATGCTCTGGACAAGAAGATGCTCTGGATAAGTTCATGCTCTGAATAAGTTGATGTTCTGGGTAAGAAGAGGCTCTGGATAGGTGGATGCTCTAGGTAAGAGGATGCTCTAGACAAGTGGATGCTCTGGACAAGTGGATGCTCTGGACAAGTGGATGGACAAGGCAGTTCTGGATAAAATAATGCTCTGGATGCTCTGGATAAGAAGATGCTCTGGACAAGAAGATACTCTGGATAAGTGGATGCTCTGAATAAGTGGATGCTCTGAATAAGTGGATGCTCTGAATAAGTGGATGCTCTGGGTAAGAAGAGGCTCTGGATAAGTGGATGCTGTGGGTGAGAAGATGCTCTGGATAGGTGGATGCTCTAGGTAAGAAGATGCTCTGGACAAGTGGATGCTCTGGATAAGAAGATGCTCTGGGTAAGTGGATGCTCTGGGTAAGTGGATGCTCTGGGTAAGTGGATGCTCTGGGTAAGTGGATGCTCTGGATAAGTGGATGCTCTGGATAAGTGGATGCGTTAGATGCTCTAGAATAGAAGACGCTCTTAACAATTGGATGCTGTGGGTAAGAAGATGCCATGGATAAGTGGATGCTTTGAATAAGTGGATGCTCTGGATAAACTGATGCTTTGGATGAGTGGATGCTCTGGATAACAAGATGTTAATAAGTTGATGTTCTATATAACAAGATGCTCTTGATATGTGGATGCTTTGGATAAGAAGATGTTTTTAATAAGTGGATACTCTGGATGCTTTAGATATGAAGATGCTCTTAATAAGAGGATGCTCTGGATAAGTGGAGGTTGAACTTGGATGCACTGGGTAAGAAGATGCTCTGGATAAGTGGATGCTCTGGATGCTTCAGATATAAAGATGCTCTTAATAAGTATATGCTCTGGATTCTAAATATTTTCTGGATAAGTGAATGCTCTTGGTATGAAGATGTTCTGGATACAGAGATGTAGTAAGGAAGTACAACTACTTCACTACTGTACTTAGGTGCTAAAATGCTGTATCTGTACTGTATAAGTTTAATACTTTTACTCCGTTACATTTTATGTGCTGCATCGTTACTCGTTACACAATGATTAGTACGAATAATTTCAAACCCACATTATCACCGCCAGAGCGATTGATGCCACTTTCACGGAGTTTGATGAAGTCGCCTCAACACTGAGCAAAGCAAGCGATCAAGCCGTGAGCTTGCATGCTGCCGTTCTTCCTCTCACTCCGCTGATGCAGTGAGAACACTAATGCTAGAGCTCTGTTGGTTTATTTCAATATAGAATGTGTGGCAGGTTAAGTCAATTCTGTTTAGCCTTTCTTATGGGCAAGTTTGTTTAGAGAGTTAATTGGAGACTCATGTACATGAATTCTGTCTTCTACATTCCTGTCATTGCACTACAGCCAAAGGAATTGTGACAGTCCTCAAGTCTAACACAGTACTTGTACTTTTACTTTCAGTACTTAAGTAGTACGTTTTAGAACTAGTTAGACCTATATTAGAAACTACATGTAATACTTAAGTACAAATGTTGAATACTTTAAGCATCTACCACTTAAGTATGGAGCTTAAAGAACACTTCTACTTCTACTCAAGTCTGTCTGGATAAATGGATGCTCTGGATGAGTGGGTGCTCGGGATAAGAGGATGCTCTGGATAAGAGCATCAGCCAAATACCATAAATGTAGAAAATGAAAAGAGAAAAGTAGTGAAAGACAGAAAGTCAGCTATGATAGAAAGATATGCTAAGAAAGTGCTCATCTTCACGCCACCTACGCCCAGCATGGCTCTTCCGGGTGGCCATGAATGTTCCGGTTGTGTGGTTTAAACACTAAGAGTCTGTGGGGAAACTCCTGCTGTGGTTTGTTTTCTTTTGGAGAAGAAGGCTCCTGAGGCCACCTCTCAGTGGTGAACACACGCCTACAGCAGTCACACTTGTACAACTTACAAGGAAAATGAGGTTGGAACCAACGGAGAAGAACAAATTAGCCCGTTAATATTTGCGGCCCTGATCAACCCTCACAAATGAGAACGTGGGACCGTGAAGTGTAAAGCATTTAGGGCCATCGTAGCACCAGCACTCATGAGAATGTGGATTTTATTTCAGTTTTATGTAGTGAGATCACATCTCACCTCAGACTGGGCTGGATAATGTGTTCATGCTGTAAAACATCCATGCACATGAAAACAACATGCAGCTGCTGTCATTCAGCCTACTGCACAGAACTGCTTTCATTCCTGAGGGTAAGTGTACAAGCATGGCCCACTTTGAGCACAGAAATCCCCATTACACGCTGAGAGATGGACACATTATGCAGGAGATAAAAAAAAAGAAAAGAAAAAAAAAAAAAAAAAAAAAGAGGCCAAGCATCGAAAGCTCTCATAATGTCATCTGTATACAGGCACTCTTGTGTTTCTCATTACAGTAGCCTACTGTAATTTATACTGTAGGCCTCTGTGTTTGCATAAAAGGATACTACTTTAAAAGGATCTACTTTAAGGGGGACTGTACAATTTTTTCCAACATGTCTGCATAATTCAATCATTAAGATGTAAGTAAATAGATTTCTTGAAGAAGAGGGGGGCGGGCTCAGAGTGATTCACTGGTCTAATGCACTACCAGTACAGTCTGAAGATTACAAGTCCAAATCCAAAGCTACAACACTTTGCCATCAGCGGCCGGAGTCAGAGACAGCACAATTGGCTGGCTCACTCTTAAGCGATATTGGCTGGCACAGGTGTCTGTTAGCTGGTGTGGCGGAGCTGGGGACTTTCCTTCCTTCGTCAAGGGTGTCGGCTGCCCGCCAATAAGTTTGAAAAGGTGGCGGTGGCTGACATGGCATGTATCAGAGGAGACATCCTCCTAGTGTCGGGAGCACTGCTTGTGCTAGAGGGAAGTTATGAACAGGTGGGTTAATTGGCAGCACAAATTTGGAAGAAGTTTGATAAACAAATGTAAACAAAAGCCAAGTCAAATTTGTTTATATTTGTGGTTATGAGGAGCAGCAGCCAGAATTACAATAAAGTCTTAGGAAAGAAATTCTTCTTAGATGTGCCTTTTTGGTAACTTTATGATTAAGAAAAAAGTTTTGATATTTGAAAGAATCTGATATTCTTCAAAAATATTCTCTCTCTCTTCTGATTTTGTCTCCAAAAAAACACTTCTTAAATAATTTCTCATCCTTATGAGATCCATATCCTTGTCTTCAGTTTAATAGTCAATAGTTCAATTAAAAAATGAATGCCTTAGTGTCTACATAAGGAGAATTCACTGCTAGTTCTTGTTTACTGAAAAGGTGTTAGAGGTAGAAAAGGTAGAATCCACACACACAGCTGGTCTAGTCCCTGTAGAAAAGTAATGCCAATTGAACATGAACCTTTTGCCACCATGCCTAATGCAAAATGTGGACTAGAGGGGTAAAAGCCCCCCCAGAGCTGTGAAGCAGTGGGACTGTGTTCTCTGGATTATTGATGCTCCATTCAATACAATACTTTTGGGATGAGTTGGGGAGTTAGGGGGAAGGCAGTGGTGATCATTTAAACATCCTGACCTCACTAAAGCATTTGTTGCTGAATGCAATTAAATCCTTCCACTGTGAGAAATGACTTGACACTGAAAGAATGTGGAGCCGGTCAAACCGCAAAGAAACATAGAAATGAATAACATCTGCAAAGCAATCGTCATCTTGTATCCACTGCGATTTCATAACTTTCAGATGCCCTTTTATATCCCTAAAGTGTTTTTTATAGCATATCACCGCAACTATAAAGAAATCAAGTGTTAATAGGCTTTTCTCCAATAAACCATTTACCAAACCACTGTAAACGACAATCTCAACAAATGAGCAGCACATTAATGTGGAACATTAGAATAAAAACACTGACATGGACTTTCCCTTTAACTACAGTCTTATTCAATCTGAAGGGTTTGAAATGGCTGCTCAAAGCTTGTAGATAAAATGCTGGGAAGCTATTTCATGCTGCTGGAATGCACTCCCCTCACTGTGAATGGAACATAAATGAAGGTCAGGGGAGGCTTGGTGAGGTGTCTCCTGCATCCTCTGCTCTATTGTATTTCTGCAGAAATCCAATGCATGGTTTGAGGGATTTGTGGGCACTGAGACAGAGAGACATGGGAGGGCATTTTTTTACCAAAAAGAAGAGGAGAAGCAGAATCAGTGTAGATGTCTCAACTGCAGAACAGAACTTGAGTCACCAGCACATGGGATGATGCAAATGCTTCTAATGCTTAATCTTAAACAGGAGATGGGGTGGGGGGGGGGGGGGGGGGGCAGCGTAGGCAGGGACAGAAAGACAGGATAGGGAGAGAGAGATGGGGTTGGGAGAGAGAGAGACGGGAAGAGAGAGACGGGCGGTTAGAGAGAGCCGGGGCGCGAGGGCGGGCGGTTATAGAGAGGCCGGGAGGGAGGGCGGGCGGTTAGAGAGAGGCCGGGCGCGAGGACGGGCGGTTAGAGAGAGGCCGGGAGGGAGGGCGGGTGGTTAGAGAGAGGCCGGGAGGGAGGGCGGGCGGTTAGAGAGAGGCTGGGAGGGAGGGCGATTAGAGGGAGAGTGGGCGGTTAGAGAGAGGCCGGGCGGTTAGAGAGAGGCCGGCCTGGAGGGCGGGGGTTTAGAGAGAGGCCGGGCGGGAGGGCGGGGGTTTAGAGAGATGAGGTGGGAGACTTAAGAGGTAGGACGAGAGGGTGGGTGGTCAGAGAGAGATTGGGTGAGAGTGGGTGGGGGGTAAGAAAGACAGAGTGGGGGGATGGGGGTGAGAGACGCGAGAAGCAGGGCGAGAGGGCGGGTCAGAGAGAGATGGGGTGAGAGAGACAGGGAGAGAGAAGACGCAAAGGTGAAAAGGAAATTGAGACAAACAGGCTGCACAGACAAGATCTGAAAGCAGGGGAGATGAAACAAAAAAAGGCAGGAGAGTGTGCATGTGAGAGAAAGAGTGTGTGTGTGTGTGTGTGTGTGTGTGTGAAAGAGAGAGAGAGAGAGAGAGAGAGAGAGAGAGAGAGAGAGAGAGAGAGAGAGAATGAGTAAAAGGATGTGAAAATCACATTAGTTGAGGGGTTTATAGTGCCAAGTCTTGAGGCAGTGAGAGAGGATGCACAGCAGTAGCAGCAGCAGCAGCTCACACAACACGGCTCTGAGTTCTGTTCCGCCATGGCCAAATGTGGTCAAATATTGAAGAAATCCAAATATCTGACTAGCTGGAACGCTAAGGCTCGCACCCAAGACAAACCAGTGGGAGGAAACACGGTCTCTGAAAATGTGACACGAGGCTTACTTACTGAGCGGATTTGCATACATATAAAAACACCATTTCGGTTTCAGTGTATCTGCGCACCCTAAGCCTGTGGCATGGAGAACACCCAAGTGCAACATGGATTTGGGCATGTAATCACTAATTAGTCACTTATTCAACAAGCTATGACTTTGCCTATTCAATTGGAAATGAATAAGTTCTGAGGTAGTTAAGGCTCTGAGCTCTGGGTCTGTTGAGTGTTAAGAAACCAAGTGGATACGATTTGGCATTTGTGCTGAAGAAGCAAAAAAACTAAACAAAAAACAAAACCCAGTTGAATCTGTGGAAACTGAAACCCAGGAAAGAACGTTTGTACTGTTCTGGCTTTATCATGGACAAGACACATTTATCTCCAGCTTCCTAGAAAGAGGATTTCTGCTTTTCTCTTTGGTCATAAGTTAAGCCCATATATGCCACATGGAGACTTTGTGGGAACCAAAAGTTCCCGCACTTGGTCCTTCTGTGAGGAACAAAGAGTAAAGCTGCTTAAACAGAGACAATGGAACAAAGGTGGAGGTAAAGCCTAGATCAATGCCAGGCTTACCTGGATGTTCCACAGTTCAACAGGAAGGTCTTTTAAAGTCTGATCTGCTGTAGCTTCAAGAAGAGACGTGCAGCTTTGTAGATATTTTCCCAAATGTGGAACAAAACTGCAACATTAAAAATGCTGCCACTTGTCATAAGGCCTCACAGACTGATGAGTAAAGCCTTGAAAGTCACTGTTATCATCGCCAAAAGCAAAAGCGTGTAAATGTAATTTGATCAAAACTATTGGTAGTACTTTTATGGTACGGTAAGTAACAAATACTGACAAGCAACTTCTGGTACACACTTTGCAAGTACATAATACCCTACAGTATTTACAATACTAGCATATTAGCATATATAGTGTATGTCGTCGCTGTACAAAGAAAAACCTGTATCTCAAAAATGGTGAAGGCAAAAATGTTAACTTTCTTAACTCTGAATGGAAGTTAATGTAAAACAAGAGTTTATTCTGGACAATTTAGAGCATTTCTATGGGTCTATTCATTCATAATTATTTACACAGTGTACAGAGCAGCTACAGGGTTCAAACCATGGCGAAAAATTTAGATTTTTCAAAGTGGGCAACACTGCATATCAGGCCCAAATGCTAATATTATCACGCCCCTCAGACACAGGAATTTGATGCCCACTCTGGCCAATGATACCAAGAGAAATCTGAAAATTACTTGGAGAACATGATCACACAAGCCTTACTGACAAAGAGATTTTAGAGACAAGATGCCGAACACACCTCATTTCAAGACCACCATGCTCATCAAAACGGCTCCTCGTTTACAGGTGAAATGCCACAGTGAAATGCCATGACTGCAAAAAAGGTGCTGTTCTTCTCCATCTGAGGGTTTGTATCCAAGGAAAATGATGAAAATTAATAAACGGATGAACCTAGGCCCTACTATTTTGCAAAAACTTTTGAAATTGCATAATCAATCCACGGTTTGTGGGGAATTTTTCTGTGTGATTTCTCTAGTGATAATGAGCTCCCTACCCCAAAGAGCCCAAAATCGGCCCCAGGTGCAGACTTGAGTGTGAAAACAACCTAATGTCCCTTTAAATCATCCAGCAAAACAAGAAAATCTAAAGACTTGAACAGTAGACTACAGAGTTTGAATGCATTACGTACAACTAAACCTTCAATAGTATAACGTGTGGATTTGAAAGAGCGAAAAGGAATATATCCACTGAGCTGATAACCCCAAAAGCCAAACTGACCAATCAACCCTGTCCTATGCTCTCGCAATGTGATCCAGCCTAAGATAACGCCCAGGAGCCGGCCAGAGGCCCACTCCATCTGCAGCCATTCACAGGTCAAATTGGCGCTGAGGGACAGGGTGAAATGGCACTTTCAGAAGTGAAAAACACTTTGCTGACCTTGCTGACTGACACTGGCCCTCTGTAATTTGCTGATGCAGACCGACTAGTGCACACATACCCATGGGCCTTCACAGTGTTAATGAGCGATGTCACCTGTCGATGTACAAGCAACAGATAAACACACTGGGACGCGGTAGATCCGGCTGCTGACGAATCTATTTTTAGTCCTGATCTGAGACCAGTTTAAATGATCAGGTCTGCATTTGGAGAAGAAAAGCTGATCCTGAATCAACCAAACTCATCCTTGCCTGAGTGCAGAGTTAACTGAGCGCATGCCCTTTCTAGCCAGGCTCTGAAGGGTACAGGCAATTATCCCTCTCATCTGTGCCGCATCAAACAAGCCTGCAGCGCAAGAGTGAGCTTTTACGACCTGTCTGACACAACTAATGCTCTAAAGCTTCTAGAAGGGAGACAAAGAGAAAGAGGGCCAACACTTTTGCAAATGTGACTTTCTGAAAGGCATGCTGCGGCCCACTACTTGGACCTCTGGGGCTCTATATCATGTAACACCAAAATTTCTTTTTTTTTTTTTTTGCCAACAGGCTACTTAACGCTATTTAGAACACAGCTAACTAACTACCAAAAAGATGAGAGTTGGATACCATATTCACAGAATGTGGATATAGAATATGGGCTTCTAACGTCCTTGATATTCTTTAGGTAACTGAGCTCTAAGTCTCACCCGTTAACAGTCGAGCTCTGAAGCTCATCTGCCTTATTCTTTCTGTTTCCATGACAGAGTCCAAGCAGAGTTCAGAGAGGAATTAGAAAGGAACCACTTCTGATCCGTAAATGCCAGGCTTGATCTATTTGATTTGATCTTTATCGAAAATTCTGGCTAGACTGTACAGAGACACTTTCAACACACTCTTATATCGAAGCAGAAGACCTGGAAGTAATTTTCTCCAGTAACACGTATCTGAATATGCTATTCATTGGGGGTTGGGGGGGTAAGCAGAGAGGTAGAGATAAATGGATACTGATAGCGAAAGAGAGGTTGAGAGTGAGAAAAAGAGACATGGAGAGAAAGCCTTAGGGCCCAGTGATCCATCTGCATTTGGGTCACCGTTCCAGCTGTATGCAGAACAGCTAAACACAAGAAACACCAACGTTCTTCCTAATTTGAGCTTTCTGGCAGAAGAAAAGGAAGATCGTCATATCCAGGATCCATACATCTCCCCATCATCAATCCTGACCCATCACCTGACCCTGTAGCTGAAACGCATCTCAACAACATGACACTACCACCACCAAGTTTAACAGCTGGGGTGATGAGCGAGCAAGTTGGGGAGCACTATGACATTCAGAAGAGAAAGAGAGGAACTAAGACTGATCGTAGGAGACAGAGAGACACATAGAGAGACTGAGAGAGATAGAGATGGAGAGATTGAGGAAAAAGGAAGAGAAAAAGCTCCTAAAGGCCCAGCGGGATCACTCTGTACATCTGCATTTGGGTCACTGCTGCAGCTGTACGCAGAACAGCTGAGGCTTCAGTCACCAAAGCGCGACTGGAGCTCTAGTCTTCAGAGCACGGGGGAGGAGGAGGATGTTTTTTAGTAAAAAAAAAAAAAAGAAAGACAAAAGAGAGACCCCCTTCATTGACTCTCCTTTGAAAGCAAGCAAAAGCTCCAAGGCTGGTTGTGGTTAAAAATGCAGGAGAACAGAGTAGCGGTTACGATTCCGTTAAATAAAACAGCAGCAAGCCATGCGCCGAGCGCTTCAGATAAACTCATCAAAGCCTGAAATTATTCGCACGAAGAGCTGACAGAGATACAAGCCGAAAGTGTCATCCACACGCTCCCAAAACCTGGATAAAACATGAACCTAAGTAAAATTTGATGAAGATGATACAATACCAGCTCCACTGAAGGCTTTGGAACCGGAAAGTGATTGAAAAGCAAGTGCATTCAAAAACCAGTTGACAGTGACCGCAGACACAAGCGCGGTTAGACATATGCGAGCCCGCTACAGAGGCTGGAACGAAGAGCGCCGGCAAAAGAAGATCACCACATAAAGCCTCTACGGTGACACGCACTGTTGGATTTGAGTCAACAGTATGAAAGATTTATGCCAAAGAGCTAGAATACGATCTAGGAGAGAGGTGCTCTGATAAAAGGAGAAAAACAAAGACCATAGAAAAACAACTAATTTCTATGCAAAGTCACATTTTTGATATTATTCATGTAATCAAAACGAGATTATGAGAACAAGCCTGTGATTAGCAGAATGAGACCTAATTTCAGTGGCTTGGTTTAAATTGGCTAAAAACAGGCTCGGAAAATGCAATGCACTGCAGAATGGGGGAGAGATTGATCCAGAAATGACAAAAATGGACAATGAGTGACATGGCAGAAAAGAGAGCGAGAGAAGGGGATAGAGTAGGCATCAAAGTACCCGTGTTATGAGGGAGGCGTGGATCTTCTTGATGACATCATCCATCTCAAGGAGTTTGGGTCCGATGAGTGAGCTGTGGGGGCCACTGATGTGTCCGATGTGGTCCAGTCCTAGGTAATGCAGGATCAACACATCCCAGTCATCCCTCTTCAGAGTGCCGTCCAAATGACGTGTCACGTTATTATCCACCTGAAACACAGGGAGTGGAAAAACTACATGGGAAGACTTCTTGGTGCCAGTTAGAACATCAGCCCCAAACATGGAGACATGAATATATACAATATAATAACAGCAGCATACAGCGTCTCAAAAAAAACACCAACCAAACAGATCAAAAAGATCCTGTGATTGCTGTGATTTAGGATTTGACCCAGATATAGATACAACAATAATAATAAACTTTTATAATCATGCATTCTCAGTAGACACTAAAAATCAAAGCAAATAATATACCACGAAAAATAATAGACGAATATTCAAAAACAGAAATAATATATAATATATATTATCATGGTGTTCGTACTGCTGTTTAAGCTAGGGCTGCACCTGACGATTAATTTTTTATCGATTACTCTAACTATTCTTTTTTTTCCCTGATTAGTCAATTAATCTAACAACTTATTTTTGGATTACTCTAATGTGAGTGTGTTAGGAATTAAAATAATTTCTCCCAAATAATACAAAAAATCCTTTAATATTGCAATATTTTTCGTTAATTGTCTTAAACCCATAGTATGCACTTAAGGGCACTATTTTGTAACAAAAAACACTTGTGTTAACAGCTTTACAGTAAAATCTCAACCACAAGAGATTAAATATTTCAAGTAAAAGAAATAAAGTACACATTTAACAATAAAACAAAATATAAAACTATATAACTATTTATATAATAGAAAAAAATAAGAGAAAAGCAAGCAGTTAATCCAGCATCTCCCTTTTCTGTGCCTATTGACTCTGATCTAATGACAGACCCTGTACCTGGAAAGCATCCCTAGAACATGACACTACAACCACCACCAAGTTTAACAGCTGGAACGATGCAACCAGGTTGATGGGCTCAATGAAATGTGCGTCACACATGCAGTTTAGTATTCAAGACGAAAAAGCTGTCTCAACAGACTCTAAGACCTTCTGTCAAACTTTTAGATGGTCTTCCATGTCGTTCCATGAGTGTTTATTTCCTTTTTGGCAAGAACTTCTTCCTTGCCACTCTTCCATAAATGGCCATTTTAGTGTGATATCTTAGAGCTTGCCGAGACATTAACTTCAATCATAGCGTTGTCAACTCAGTCAGAATGATAGCCAGGGTCACAGTAGCCGCTCTAACAAGTGTCCCTCGTGTTCAGATTCTACTCTAAACGGAGCAGCTTCACCTATGAAATGGATTGGAATGGATGGAGCTCTGTAATATATCCAGTTCTTGTGAAATAGTCCTGTTTCCTTCCTATAGATCTTTTCTTATTTCTCCTCAATTAGATCTGTGACTTATTTTAAATGCTCTTCAGACTTTATGTGGGTTTGTTCAGGTTGTAGTCTCTACCACACCATTGAACTTCAACAAAAAAGTATTGTCCGAACTGCAGGGTAAATCAGATTGTTTTTCTAAAATCAGATTTTTACATTTTAAATGTGTTTTGTATGATCAGACTATAGCCACATTTCCTTACATATTCACATAGATTACCATAGTAATGATGCACTGTTGAGTACACTGACTACAGAGGGGAAGGCTACACAGCTCGCATTTTTGAGCTTTGACATTGAAGTGCAGCATTGCTACACATACACATGACTGACAAAAGCAAGGTTTCATGCGCGCTCAGACTGCAGAAAATCTACCCAGCTCAAATTGGAAATGCCAAACAATCAGATCTGAGCTGCCTGTCTGAGCGAAAACGAAAGAGAGACAAGATATTTATCCTAACAAAGTCACTGAAAATAGGGGTTCTACCAATGGTTACCATTCAAAAATTGAGTGAATTTGCAAGGTAAGTCAAAGTTAGGCTTAAAATAACAAATGCTTGTTAATTTTTTGGTATTTGTTGTAAGCTGATTTTTAGATAAACTGATCTTTTCCGTTTGGTCTGGTATGCTGTACACTAATATGCCAATCACCTGAGCACTTTGAACATTGAACATGGTTTAGGGGGCTAAAAACAGCTACAGAAGCTACAATACAAAGCCAGACTAATTTAAAGAAATGTAAAATTGTACATTTTATTGGTCACTGCTTCCATATTTCTATAGTATTTCTCACAGTTCTGAGATAATCACAATCATTCTTATAAAACCTTAAAAGTAAATGTAAAAACCCTATAAATGTATGTGTCCAAAGCATTGTAGAGTACAGTACTAGTACTGTTGAACATGAAGATGAAAAATGACATAGTATTATGTATTCCTCAATTCCTCAATTATCTATTCCTCAAATTCTTACAGTGAAGATTCAGAAGCAGGTCTTATTTCACCCCTGGAACCTCTCACCTCAGTGTAGTCAGAGACGAAGAAGGACGTGGTGCCGTCATACTCCATGAAGTGTTTGGGGAAGAGCCGCACCCAGGTGTCATCTCCGTAAAAGATGATTCTCTTTCCAGCATTCTTGGCCTGCCAGATAAGGTTGTCCTCCAGAAGAGCTGGAGAATTCAAGTTCATCACCACATCGATGAAGCCGGGAATGCTGCCTGTGGTCAGGGCCTGCCCAAGAAGATCAGCAGTAGAGAGAACAAGGGGAAATTAGCACTGTTCAAAAATTTGGAGTCAGTTAAAAGCTGTAAAAACAGCAATATTTCTGATGTTTTAAGGATGATGCCCAGCTGGATAATATACATTTTCAGTTATCATCACAGCTGAACAGTTATATAAAAAAGTTTCATTTATTTGCTTCAAAAATGTATAGAAAAGCTATGAAAATATAAGAGCTATGGATATATCCTTACATTTACACCGAATATATTGGATAGCTTAAATGGGAGCTACATTCTCATCCATTTTCATATCATCCCATTTTGTAGCCCTATTCCACTTTTAAACCTGACTGCAGTACACCTAACAATACCACACATGCTCAGGGAAAAATGGGTCAGCTGAATGGCTAACTCTACACCCCAACATTCAGCTCAACAAAGAGGCCCATTTTTTTTGTATAGACTAAAGGAAGTCAGACCTTTTTGTCTGCACACGACAAATTAACATCTGAATGTCTTTTGAACAAGTTGAGGGACGTATCTACGGAGACATCTCTACTAGGGTTGGGCAGTATCCATTTTTTTCATACTATCAAAGTATTACAGTGATATATGGCATTACCCCCCGCCCCCCAAATCACACCTTCCACATAAGCTGCACAGGTAGCACAGGTGGTTTATGTGACTTCTGAACCATCTCATCCCATCATCTTAAGTCAAACACAAAGTTCAGGTTTCAGCAGACCAGGGAAAAAAAAAAAAAATCAATAAATACATAAATGGTACAGTGTTTGTTAGCACCAATAGCCTAGCATTTACCATTTAAAACTAACTGAAAACACTGGTACTGTGATGTAGTATACATTAGGGCTGGGCAATATGGCAATATTTTATCGCATTGTGATGAATTCTGTTACTGATCAACTGCAAAAAATGTGTCACTACAAACAGAGTAATTAGACTGCTTTAATTAGATGAAGAGCAGCAGATATTTCACGTGTATCGTGAAAATGTCTTAAAAATATTATGATATAGTATTTTTACCACATCGCCCAGCACTAGTATATGTTTTAGTACCACTTTTAGTCTCAGGTTTAATGCAGCTTCTTAAAACTGAAGGTCTGTATGTGGTTGTTACGTTCATAACCAGATAACTTGCACTTTGCCTGTAGTTTATACGGTTAAATAAGACTTACGTCAGTGTTGTGTTTCCTTGTCTGAGTGGCCTGCATTGTTTAGGCACTCTCAAGTCATGTTCACTGCCACAGATACATCTCTATCTTATGGATTTTCTAGCACAGTCCTTTATCTTGTTCCACCTTCAGTTCTAGGAAGGTATTTATAAATAATAGAGGTTTCAGACAGAGTACAAGTGTGTCCACCAAAAGATATCCTATACTCACATATACCTTTTGTAGGTATAGCACCAGCAAAAACAGAGCCTTATTCATAGGCCTTATTCGCTAAGGGCCTTATTCACCAATGTTTCTCAAAGAAAATCCACTTAAAACCCACTTATGCAGTATTCATGAAGATTCTGACACTTGCCAACTTTTTTCTTATTTGTTTAATTTACAAGGACAATAAGATCCATCAAGACAAGAGCAGAGCTGTGAATAATGCTGTGGTTTAAAAACATACCATGAATATGACGTTAGGACGTCTCTCAAGAACAAATTTCAGAAAATTCTTAGGAAATATATTGGTGAAAGAGCACCAGGGGCGTGGGGGGCAGGGGTGTACAGTTTTTATGTCGCTTGAAGAAAGTACAAAAGCCCAAAAATGAAGAAATACATCTGATATACCATGAAGTCTATTTGCATACCTCGAGTATCTCCCAGTTAATGAGTATGCGATGGTGTACTCAATGAGTCACATACAAAAACGAAGACAAGAAGAACATGCTGAAGCCTGGCACATTAACTGATTAAGCACAGAACAAGGAACAATGAAGGGAACTTATGGCTCCGACTCAATTTGTACCTCTCACACTCATACACACACCCACTCATACAAACACTGAACCCATAATTGCGGTACACAGTATAATCATGGCATTTATTCTGACTTTTATCACAAAAGCAGCGGCACTGCAGAGATTTTCCTTCAAATCTTGGACCAAAGACAATTAACATCACACAGAGTCGAGTCGAGTCTTAAACACTGAAGAAAAAGCCAGGGTCACCACCAATCTGTCACTCTCTCTCTCTTCTTTTTATCTTCTTATCTCTCGACCAATAAACACTCAGCTGATGCCATTCTTAGCTCCTAGTTTCTGTCAGTCTCTCACACTCTGTCGTCCTCTCATCATATAGAAATGTGCACACGTCTATATTTGGCAGCTTTCATGAAGATAACACATCTTTTAAACTCTTCATACTGCATTCTTAAAAATAAAGTGTTAAAGGGTTTTTAGAGAGATGAAGAGCCACAGAAGAACCATTTTTGGTCTGTAAAAGAGAAGTGAAAGTGAAGAGTCTTTAAATTAGTAAAGAACTTTTAAAGGATATTTCCACTGTCGCAGGGGAAGGAGTTATCACCACCAAAATAACAGAAGATTCAAGACTCCCTGACAATGCTGCGCTGTCCAAGGTGCTGAATGCCAAGGCAGGCCACACCAACAGCTACTTAGGCCTTAGGCCAATAAAACTCCCTAAGGCACAGTTTTTGTTGAAAAGTATCTAGCTTTTGAGTCCTTTTGGTTCTCTAGCGCCCCCTGGTGGACAGAACACACATCACTTTTACAAAAAATTGTTCTTCATGGATATTTAAAGGAATGTGGTCTACTGATGGTGTATGTTTATTTATTTATTTTTTTTTTCATTTAAACGTTCCTGGACTGGACCTCTTGTTTGCCCGCTCAAAGTTAGGTACAGCTGTGCGAAAAATAAATAAATATTGCTACATATTGTGCATTGCAAACATTTCTTAAAGCATTGTGACATAACATAGATCACCCACTCTAGTGAGTGTAGGTTATCATATCAGCCCAGATATTCTGTATTGGCCAATCCCTATTGATTACCTATACAGTATAATCAATACTGACATTGATAGTGACAGCTTTTCATCCACTCAAAGATACACTCTTCCCACGTCCTCCACGTGTATCTTCTGCTTATTGGTTTTCTCTCACTCACTGTCTTTTGCTCTTGCGCTCTCTCTCATTTTCTCTCTCCCCCACCTACAGTGTGTATTATGTCAGGCAAATGCATGATCATTAGTCACACTGTTTTAACAGATGTCCTAAAGCACAGGGTCTCCTTCCGTCGGCGCCTCCGAGTCTCTCTCTCTCTCTCTTTCACTTAGCAGCGTGCCTTGCTCGCTCAGCACTTAAGAAAAAGGCTCTCCTTCTTGCCGTAGGCCAGAAGCTTTCGCAAGTGCCGCATAATGGCACTGCTCTTGTCACATTTGCAGTGAAACACGAGCAATTAGGGCATCCTGGCCTGCCTCCGCCATAGTCCCTCCCGCATACTGTGTTGGCAAACCTGGCTTGTGTGGAAAAAAAAAAAAAGCTCGGATTTGCACGCTTGCTAACCACCGATCAGGACACCACATGGAGCCAACTAGGACGCCACTAGCTTATAGCCGAAAGGGGAAAAAATGCACTTGCTAGTACCATTCGAAAAACAAACAGCAAGCACATGTTTTTAGTACATATTTGTTTAGCCTCTAAAGAGCAAGCCAGATGAGCTCAAGGATATTTTAAATGAGACTTGCTGGTGCTAGTGGAAGATAAGGAACGTAGAGTAGCGCTGGCACAACTGCATGAAAATGATTACAATGTTTGAAACTCCACGTTGAACAAATATGTGAATTTAGAGCCTTGGGAAGTTCTGGCTGATGTAAATAACTCAAGTTGAAACTATATTAAGACTGTGCATTTTCTTCCTTTCCATCTCTCCCTCTCCCTCCCTCCCTCCCTGTCTTTCCTTCTCCTCCCTTCTCTTCCTTCCTTGCACTCTCTTGGGAGGCCTGTGTTTCTCTTGTGTCCGTGTTTCAAAGGATGAATCAATGCAAAAAGTGCTGAAATTTGCATTCTCTCAGATCAGGGTTCAGCGGGGCAATGCTGTAGAGTCAATGCTTTATCTTTTACAGCTCTTTTCTGTCTGAAACCCTTGTGCCAACATGCACAAGCTTTGATCAAAAGTTTGACAAGGAAGAAATGCGTTTAGTGGTCAGCAGGGTCGCTGGAGATCTTCACAAGGTTCACAAAGTTGTAGGACATGATGCTCTTCCGGGTTATATATATATACACTATATATATATATATCACTCAGAAATGCTGTTTGAATGAGGAAAGTAGAGTCTCTGCAATAGCAAGATGAACAGGCAACCCCACAATGCCTGAGCTTTAGAAGGGACTGACTGAGGGCAAATACACTAATATTAGAACCAATTATATGGAACTATTCACTGATGATGTGCAATCATGGTAAAAGTGTCCATCTAAATCTGGATATACCATAACCATGAAGGGCTAACCTGTGATGTTAAGATATACCATGCTGTTCCATCGCTGTTTAGTGACTATCAAAGCCCCTAATGACAACCTGGCTTTGTCCAACCAGGCCACACTTTTCCACTCCATAGTAACCCACCACTGCTTCCACAAAGGCATGGTCTTTCAGGATGATGGCCCATAATTGAAGCCTCCAGAGAATGAGAATGTTCTAACACCAGTGTGATTTGCCTGGTGGTTGCTTGGATGATTCTCTCCATTTTCTTTGACATTATCAGGGCATACTGTGGATAAACTGTAATCACAAAGGAATAGCGACGTTCAGGTGCGCTCTGCTGTTGCGTAGGTCTTCAGTGGGTATCAAGGTCCCCTAATGAGTGTGGAATTAAAACGATCGGAAAGAAACCTGGCTTCGTCCAAGCAGGCAACACTTTTTCCACTCCTCAGTTTTGATATCCACTGGATGTAATTTCTTGTTCATCACTGATAACATCCACACCTGGAATGGTTTTTGGCTTTCCGAAGCCTCTTAAAAGTGGAACATTCTGAAATGACAAGATAAAGTACCTGTGTTCAGATATTTTTTTTAGCAACGATTGTTGCTAGGACAATGCTTGTTATTCTGCTTTGATCTACAGGATCGAAGATCACAGGACTTTTCACAGCAAGCATGGGCAAATCTTTGAAATAGACAAGTGAAAATCCCAAGACGACATGCCTTGACATAGCACCACCATGCTACTTCTCAGTCACCAAGGTCACTCGTTCTGCTCATTGCACTACTCAAGTGAACACAATAGCTGTTGGTAGAAATCAGTGCAAAGAATCAAAATGAACACATTCAGAGCTACTGTCATCTTTCAGGTGTTGATTACCCAAATAAATGGTCAAAGTATGAAAATATCACATTAACATTTTAGACATAAATGATAGACTATAATAATAAAGAATGACTATACATTGATAAACCTAATATCTCCACACCAGACTTTAACATGCGTCATCGATAAGGAATTATCAGTGTTATTCCCCTGGTCTGCTCATCTGTAAATACTTTCATCAAGTTCTGTTCATTAAACCAGTTCAGAGCTCTACTGGAAATACTGGTTGAAATGCATGAATGCCATATTTCTGCACCAACACCAACTCAACGTAGGACTTCCATTATTCATTCCATATTATTCAGGAGGATTGGTGGCCCTTTCAAGCCTTAGTTCTTAGTTCCTCTCAATGTTTCTTCTTTATGCTTTCGGAGATTTCTTTCTCATCATCATTCTTGGTTTGTCCAGTTGGGTCCCTGGATTCTGACTATGTCTAACACAAAATGTTGTATACAAAATAAACTAGGAGAAATCCAATTAAGCTCAACATGCAGATTCCTTCCCTCTCTAATGAACACGGCACAGCTCTGACTCCTTTATTAGAAAAGACTCCACCAACAGGTCTACCATTGCGACTAAGCCTACAGCATCTTTCCCCTGTTCTACTGATTTGAGCACTTTAGGGTAGCATATTAACGCAGACTATGCACATTGTAACTGTGCAGGCCCGAGGCATTCTGTTTCAGAAGAGTTTGAACTCGACGGGGGGCTGAAATAGAGGCTCTGCGAGTATTCAACTCCAGCGCTTCTTTGTTACAAATCCTTCCGCCAGCCCTATTCATGCTCCAAATCCAAATTATTCAGCCGATGTTGGTTTTCTAGGCCATTTACAGAAAGCTAGACTGGCAGTTAAAAGAAAGTAAGAAGGAAAAACACTGCGGATAACAACAGGTCTTTTTGCGTGTCGGTTCTAATGATTGGAGACATGGAAAGGAGGTGCGGCCAAATAAATAAATAAATAAAAAATCACTTCAAAAGCATAAATCTCCCTTTGCTGCTAGCTCATTTCGTCAGAACAGTTTCAACACTCCCCACCCAAAATCTAAGCATATTCAAAGTACAAGTTAGGAGGATTAAGAATATCTGAGCATAAAGGAATCTTCCACACTTAGAAATAAGTTCACATGCTCTAAAAACCCAAGACAGACAAATATTTATTTCAGAAGATATCTGGCCATTAGCGCATAGCCAGAAACTGCACATCACTGAAATAAACCCACCCATCTAAACCGCAGCAGGATGTACTGGCATCATATAAATCTATAGTTTTCCTCCCTACTAGGCAAAAACACATCAGCTCGAGTTATAGCAGAGATTTCCGGCCTCAAATCTCCCCGCCCAACCTGTCTGCTTCTCCACATGGATAACTTGGAGCTAGGACACTGTAAAAGGATCACTGGCTATTCTTGTAAACTTTTATGAGGTATTGATTAGCTCATAAAAGATAAAAGAGGCCTAATGTGTCTCGAACAAGGGCCTGTAGAGGGGAACCTTTGAGGCTCATTTTTTTGGAGCACTAGCATATAAGCTTTAACAGCTCTTTGAGCCAGCATCAGCTGTAAGTTTCCATTAGACTGAATGTTCGCCAACATCATAGTAAAAGAAGGACATTAAGAAAGCACTCCAAGATCCTGGCAGACCTGCTTTCCAAATGAATATTCCATTTGTCTTCACGACATTTACCTTTTTTAATAAAAATATTACAGCCAAGATATGTGTGGTGTCTCAAGATTGTAAGTGCTGGATTCGATGTAAGGTTGTGTTTTTAAAGGTGGTTCATATATGCTGGTTCATGCCGGTCTGATTCTGGTTGAATAGCAAACCAGTGTTCAAAACACAATATACGCAGGTTAAACCCAGTCTGGTGCTGGTTGATGAGCATACCAGTGTTCAAAAGCACAGTATACACGCTGGTTCATGCCGGTCTGATTCTGGGTTACTAGCATACTAGTGTTCAACATACAATATATGCTGGTTAATGCTAGTTGACTAGCATACCAATGTTCAAAACACAACATATATGCTGTTTTCTTGCTGGTCTGGTGCTGGTTGATGAGCATACCAGTGTTCAACATACAATATATGCTGGTTAAAACTGGTCTGGTGCTGGTTGACTAGCATACCAGTGTTCAAAACACAACACATACACTGGTTAATGCTGGTCTGGTGCTGGTTGATGAGCATACCATTGTTCAACATACAATATACACTGGTAATGCTGGCCTGGTGCTGGTTGACTAGTATACCAGTGTTCAAAAACACAATATATGCTGGTTAATGCTGGCCTGGTGCTGGTTGACTAGTATACCAGTGTTCAAAAACACAATATATGCTGGTTAATGTTGGCCTGGTGCTGGTTGACTAGTATACCAGTGTTGAAAAACACAATATATGCTGGTTAATGCTGGTCTGGTGCTGGATGACTAGCATACCAGTGTTCAACAAACAATATATGCTGGTTAATACTGGTTTGCTTGATTTTGACGGTTTAGCTGGTTTACAAGCTTGACCACATCTCCTAAAGAAGCTCAGTTGCCAAATGCTGTATTTTTAGCTGACTGAAAGAAGAGGAAAATTGACTTTGCGGTAAACTACAGCTTTCAAAATATCAAATATCCGCACTTGCTGAGTGAGCCATGTATCAACAGTCGGTCTGGAGCAGGGGGAGGTCAGATCATCTAAAGTGCTGCAGACCTCCATGCACTTTGCCCATCTTCTGTTTACTCCCTACATCATCATAAGGACCATTAGTAACCCGATCATGTTACTGCAGAGCAAAAGGACAGGGATCAGACCCTGTTATGCATAAGCCTGATACACAGAACGGCAGGCAGACTGGAGTCTGTGCGGAGCACGCAACACAGCTAAATTACCTTTCAGTTAATTACTGTCCCTTTTCCACTTGATATCATCATTTCTGAACATGACCTAAGTGGAGTGGGGAGCTCTTCTCAGAACAAGCATGAATAAACAGAGTGGAATAGATGTCAAACAAAAAGCAAAAGCACGGGACAGTTGTTAGCGAGAAAGAAGATGAAACGGACACCTGCTAGTGTGAGAAGAAGCTCACACATCTCAGGAGTTTCAAGACTCCCTATAGATCTCTGTGTGTTTTTTTCCCATCCCCTCTTCGCGCTGTCTTTTTTTTCCCCCAGAAGTGGAGAGGCACAGGTAGTGACCCAGAAAATAAGGTACAACAGAAAAAAAAGGAGCTGCATGAAAGACCAGCTCTCAACCAGACACACCGTTCTTTCAGATTTAGATTAAATTCCATCTCTGACAAAAGAAATAATCCAAACAGTATAAAATATCGACAAAGCCTGTGTGTGTGACCACAGTGAGGCCCAAGACAAGGCTACTCTGAGGCAAGGAAAGTAGATGGCCATGAAGATACATGGCGTATAATGAAAAGTCCCCGCTAAGACAGCTCCTGAAATCAAATTTTGTATTGAAAAACCTTGTATTAGTCTGTTCATATTAAGCATGCTTCATATCTTGTATCATTTATAAGGTTTTTCCAAAATCATCTATCAAATTGGAATGGCAGTTCTAAAGCTTCTTCTGATTTGATTGGCTATGTGAACTTGCCACCAGCATGGTCAAACTACTAATGGTACTAACCCATTACAATGTTGCAATGCACTGAGCAAAACTGCTCGGATAACTCGCACTCACAGTGCAGAAGGAAATCAATCGCCTGGTGATTTCTGACTCACGCGGACTCTAATCTATGGAACTTCCATTTATACGCAAGTTTAAAGGACAATGGCTTTAATATCCTGCCGTTAGGTATGTTTAATAGTCCAAAACCAGTATGAATATGCAATTACTACAAATAATCCGTCATTTAAAGCTACCAACAATATTGCAGAATGTCTATAAAGCAGCTGCTATTGAGGTTAAAAAAGAATACCATCAATCATCCACCATCTAGCTGATATTTACACCACTGTAGCACTTTGCAGTAACATTTCCATGTCTGCAAAAGTTTTAGGCAGTGATGAAAACTGATTAAAGCTTTTTAATCTCAGCATGAAATGTGTTTTTACCTGTAAACACTACATATAACTTTTAATACAAACAACTACAACAAATCAAGAATACAAATGAATTATTCATGTAAATAAGCATACATGCATCAAAGAGTACGGAGAACTCCTTACTTCGCATGTTGCATGTTACTGATTGATATTGCTGGTTTGAAAGAACACTGTTGAAACACAGGAACACAGGTTCGCTGACTTCCCTATGATCGTCAAGCGCTGTATGAATTTGTTCAGTCCCACCAGCAACTCACCTGATTCGGATTCTCATCCTAATCTAAAGTGGCATGTGTCAAGGGAAACTGGGCAATTATAATAATCTGAGCCACTCTGACAAAGGCCTAATTGTGCTGGCTAGATGACTGGATCAGAGCATCTCCAAAACATCAGGCAGGTCTTGTATGCAGTGGTATGCAATAGTTAGTATCTAGCAAAAGTGTCACAGAAAAGGCAAACAAGGTCATGAGCGCCTAAGGCTCACTGATGCGATCCATAGATGCCCCACCTCACAACTTACAGGGCTTAAAGCATCTGCTGCTTACGACTCGGTGCCAGATACTTCCACTTTGACAAGGGATTAATTATGATGGCTAGACGACTGGGTCAGAGCATCTTCAAAACATCAGGCAGGTCTTATGGGTTGTCCCCGGTATGCAGTAGTAAGTATCTATCAAAGAAAGGGCAAACATAGGCGCCTAGGGCTCATTGACGCGATCCATAGATTCCCCACCTCACAACTTACAGGGTTTACATCTACCGCTGCTAACGTCTTGATGCCAGAAACCACAGGCCATCTTCAGAGGTCTTGTGGAGGCCATGCCGCGAATGGTCAGATCTCTTGTGGCAGCACAAGGGGGACCTACTCAATATCAGGCAGAATGCTGTTTATTCGTACATATTTTAATGTAATAAGCAAATACACACCAACAGGCTTGAAAAGCAGGGTTATTTCACTTGCTTTAGTTAAACACAGCTAAATGATGACTAATGAAAGGTTACTAATGAAAGTTTAGTAGCTCAATCTTTTTAATGAGCGTTTCACAACTGTACAACTTTGTAACAACTAACTTTATATTGATTTGTATTAAATTAAATAGATTTTCTAGTTTAAAATAAGTTTAGAAATCCTTTAAAGTTAAACAATGTAAATGTAAATATAACATATTAAAGGTGCCTTTACTTCTGCACATGCTTTTTTTACAATGAAGCTAGTAAACAGTGATTAAGCTTTCGAATGTGCAGAGATGTGTTTCTGAAAAAGATCTTTACACTTACTTTGACTTACATCAAACAATTCATCAAAAACAATGTAATCTGACAGGGGAGTGCCTAAGCTTTTCCATAAGGCTGTATGGGTACCTATATTTTCCTACGTCATCTTGAAAGTAAAGACAAAGATATGCATGCTCCTGAACTGTACATGAACTGTATTCATGAAAGAACAGTGACAGACAGCGATTGTTGGGTATAAATCAACATCTTTAAACCAGGTTCTTATTCAGTCACAGTGATCCCTCAGAGCATTTCAGCTTGAGGTCAGTTCAATCCCTTTTCCCTCCCACTACGTTTAAGCTCTAGTCTTTCTATAGTCCAGGCTCTGCCAGGCACAGTATCATAACGGACTTGGTATCCAGAAGACAGTGATTTGGGTTAGTTGGCCGTGTCATGCCAGTTAAAAGCAGAAAGAGCTGCAGTGAGCAGGGGGAAATCAATCTTAGGGTAAAAGAGCTCTACTGTCATCTGCTGGACACTCAGAGAAAAGCTGGAACTATGTTGTGTGTATACGTGGATCAATAAGGCTGCTATGAATCAAGGGGGTTATGCCTTCTAAGACCTTTCAATTTAATAACACGTACTAAGCATTTCATTTTACCTATGCATATTTACACCGATATGAGGGCAATATATGGGACAGTGACCACAGAGTAAGCTACTTCCTTTGTTATGAGCTTTAAATACATTCTAAGCCTGAATGTTTGTGGACACCCCTTCTCATGAATGCATTCAGCTGTTGTAATTTGCACCCATCGCTGACATAGATGTGCAAATATACACAAACAGCTTGTCTAGTCCCTGTACAGAAGTACTGTCAATAGAATAGGACTCTCTGGAGCAGATGTACATGAGCCTACTGGCATTATGCCCAATGGCAAGCATGAGTTAGAGGGGTATAAAGCCCCCCAGGGTTGAGCTGTGGAGCAGTGGAAATGTGTTCACTGGAATGATGCTACTTTCCTTCAATACTTTAGGCATAAGTTGGGGAGTTGTGGCGATTGATAGGGTGAGTTGGGGTGGTGGTTGTCCAACATCCTGACCTCACTAATGCTCTTGTTGCTAAATGCAATCAAGTCCTCAGAGCAGTGCTTTAAAATCGAGAAGAAACAGTTATTCTAACAAAATACAGGATACACTCTGTCTGAATGGCCTTGATTTTGAAAAGAAACAATGATTGAGCAGGTGTCCCAATACTTTTGCCCATATAGTGTATTTGCAGTTAATTGAGCACTACTATAAACTGCATAAAATTCACCACTGTTAGCTTAATGATAGTACTCTAGCACAAATCAGCATTATCTTGGTGGACTAACATGTAAATAAAAGTTAATGGCCAAAGAGTCATGGGTAATGTGCAAGGTAGTCTTGCATTCAAATATTAAAAAGCCACACATTTAGAAACACCAGGTTTTATCAGGCAAGCTCTGACACTTCAACACAAGTCACTTTTGTTGCCAGTAAAACTGTCAAATGTTTTTAAAAACCTTATGATGATGATATGTCAGTAAGCTCTGCCTGGAGAAAGCTGCTCGTCTGAAGTCTTAAATTAATCCCTGGATCGCAAAATCACACTGAAAATGCTTCCAATATATGCTCTGATTTTACTCACACGCACTAAAACCTACCATACCATCGGACACCACATTGAAGGACACCATGTAAACAATCCTGGATCTTCCAAGCCTGTTCACATATACATTACTCATCATTGCATCAACATCTGAGGGAACTGTGGGTTACGGGACAGTGCATAAAAGAGATGTAATGCAACATACAGTACTGCAAACATTAAATGTCTATGTTAGTGACTAATTTTGATCTCAGCAGGCTTCAGCAGTGGGCAAACCGGACCATATGCTGTCCTCACTAGAATAGCCAAGCTAACAGACCTCAGTAATATTCAGAAACAGGCTTTGGATTTTAATCTTTAAAGAGGGAGTCCACATCCAAAGTCAAGAATATGTAATTTAAAGCTCTGTTATGGGTTTCAAATGTCTGAAGTTAATCTGGAGGGCTGTTATGAAATGCTAAATTTAACCACCCTCAGCTTAATGCTAATCTAACAATCAAATCTCTACCACTGCGTTAGCAGAAATCAACATTACATCAGTGGGCTATCAATACAAGGTGCCATGATGGTCATGTATGGGCTGTCTACACTGTGCTCTGCACATTGGTAAAAGAAATGTGTGTGTGTGAAGAACCTTTTAAAAAGTTTAAAGAAGTGAATGTAAAGGTACTTAACCAATTTAAAAGGTTCCTCACACTAATGCATCTCTATTGCATTTATGGTTCGTAATGTCAACAAAAACTGTTCTTGTATGGAAGCAAAAATGGTTATCCTAAGGCATCGCTCAAAGAACCCTTTGTAGCGCCACTGCACAAAGCCACACCTCCTCTATTGACACAGCCAATGAGAGCAGTGCTTGTTAATATACAAAATCAACACTCCACAAAATGAGGAATAAAGGACAGGGTGAAACACATCGGACAAAAAAGAGCACTGCCTATTAACATCCTATTAATGTTCAGACTCACCTTAATTCTCGGCATAGTGACAGTGGGAGGTCTGGCTTTGGCTACGAAGCTGTGAGAGGATCCTCTCTCCACTACGTGTCTGGTGTAGGGCATAAATCTCTTCCCATTTGGCCCAAAAACAAAGTCCTCTCTTAAAGCATCAATCAGCACGATCACTACTCTCTTGAACAGAGGTGAAGGGACTTTGGTTGAGTTTGCAGGATTGCTTCCTGCAAAGAAACATCAAAATGCTGGTTAACAAAGAAAAAGGGACGCCAGACATAAGGGTGCATTTGTTGTCTGTAACATCTGTCATGGCCACATTATCCAGGCCTAACCTGTTTATGTGGAACAGTAATATGGACTGTCAATGTAAAACACAACTGAAGGGTCTAGATAGTGAACTTTCTCACATAGTCAGTGACTGAAGTGTAGATTGAAGTGTAGATGTACTGTTCACTACATCCTTTCCTATATCCATAAAGACCTTATATGGAAATTAAGATGAAAAATCAGCCACCTATTCAGAGTTTTTCAGTCTGCTCTTTCCTATGAATGAGACACAATAGACTAGTCAACAATTTTGTTGTAATTTAACCCATCTGTGTAGTGAACACATACATACACACTAGTGATCAAGCACACACAGTGACAGTGAGCACTTGTGCCCGGAGTAGCGGACAGCCATCGCTGCGGGGCCTAGGGAGCAGAGAGGGTGACCAGCTTTGCTCACAGGCTCAACAACAGCAGCTTGCCTAGCCCGGGAATCGAACCCACAACCCTGCCATCCTGAATGGCTCCAGAAAAAGGGCAATTACATATCAGTCTGAAAGGTCTGCAGTTCATTTAACAATTAACCCCATAATCCTTCAATAACAATTTGTTCCCATAATTTAATAAATCATTTCCTCAGTTTAGACTGAAAAAAAAACACTATTTATTAAGTCAAAGGAACTTTTTTTTTTTAAATTTAGGGAAAGTTTTTTATTTTTTACAAGGGGACAATTGTATTATATATATATATATATATATACACAAACACTAATATATATATATATATATATATATATATATATATATATATATATATATATTTATTTATTTATTTTTGCTCCACAGAAAACTCTCATGTGCTCGAATTATGACTGATTCGATACATAAACATGTAATATTTTCTGCAGAGTAAAACCATGTGAACTACAGGGCTACAGTAGTAGGGGTCTCTTCGTGTATCCAGATGAGGAATACTTCCTTGACTGTGACTTTAGCAAAGACAGCTGTTTTCCAGACGATCTGAATAAATGGAAACGGTGCTCACCTGCATGTGGTTCTGCAGGCAGATCGGACAGAGTGCTCTTAGACGATAAAGAAGACTTGATTGGAACAGGGAAAAATCCTCTCAGGAAAAGGGCAATACCGAGCAACTCAACGAGGAGACAAAACGAAGCGAACACTGAGGAGCTGAGTCTCATGGTGACAGCCCAGCTCAGACTACTTACTGCTAGCCTAGCTAGGTTAGCTAACTTTAATGAAGTTAGAGTCCGGTTGAGTTAGCAAGCTGCTGTAGATGCTGTGTTTATTCAAATGCAACAAAAACACCAAGTTGAACCAAGTGATATCTGCTCGTTTAAATGTCTGTCAACTCGTCATCCCTCATGAAGAGCCGAGCCACACTGACAGATCACAAAGTGGGTCAAAACATCCAGCCGCGTTGACTTAATCCAGCACCGGGGAGTTAAAGCGCGCGATTTCCCAGCACTTTGATCTTATATCACTAAACATGTAATCTCCGAGTATATCCCCGATCAGTGAGCAGAAATAGCACTCTTATAGAGTGGGGGAAATGAATGAAGTGTCAAATATCGAACGGCTTGTGTTTTCAAAGCCAGTTTCCGTGTTGTGATTAAAGCCACGTACGGCAAGCGAGCTGTTCAAATCGCCTGAGAGTTATTGAGCTGAGACACGAGCGCCCCTTACCGGGCTTTTTACGCAAATACCACCGCTGTCCTTTAATTTATTCCAGGTCTTAAACCAAACTGACCTCGGGGATTATGATCGAGTTCATATCCTTGCTGTTTTTCTGCTGTAAATGACTGTTATGTTCTAAAGAAGTGGCCATCGTCTCTTAGTGGAGCAGACTCTGGCTCAGCAGATTGTGAAAAGGGCCACTTATTTTCATTATTTTGGAAAATCTGTTAAGACAATTAAAAATAGCTCGTTTTTCTGTGCCATCGCTGCAAAGAAACATACGGTGTCCCTAACGTTTCAACGGTAGAAATAATTTTATTTAGATACTTTACACGTCCCCTCTATGTAATATATCGTTTCTTGGATTTCAATATAATAAATCGTTCCCTCAATTCAAAGGAATACTAATGTCATATTTCTTTGTATGCAAAATATAGCTGATATCAACATATTTACTTGATGTATATAAAATGTAGTTTTTATTTTTATGCCACATTGCAGTACCGAACAAAGTTAATTTCAAACGTCTTGCTTTGGGCAACCTTATTTAGATTAGAAAAATTATATTCACTAAAATGTTGTCTGCTAAAAAGCTGCACAGTGCAGTAAAGCCAAAAGCCATGGCGATTAAGCCGATGACTGTACGAGTCGTTAAATTATCGGCTGATTATTATTAATTATTAATTATCATTATTTAAACCTTTGCAGTGGGTCGTTGAGCCACAAGGGCGAGTTATAGAGAACATGTAAACAAGCCCAGTCATTCCAGCGCGGATCGGTCGCCACACGAGGGTGCTGGAGGAAGCAGACCGACGTAACACACCGAGCGCGGTCTCTGATTGGACTGCCTTCAGGTTTGACGTTTTTCAAAAGCTTTTCATTGGTCAGTGAGTTTTCTTTAATTTGATTGGATGGCGCGACAGTTTCAAAAAATCCAGCGGGTGTTGGTAACGCTGTAGTAGGTCTTCGTTTAAAACGTAGTCTTTTTTTATTATTATTATTATTTTATTATTATTTTGATTCTTATAATATAAGTATGTCGTTTTCAAGAGCTCCTCTGAAACGATTCAATGAACATATCGGTAAGTATTAATGATACAGCCTGTTCAGACTGCTTTCATAACAAAGTGGACAGTGGAGTTCAGAGAACATGGCTAGCTAGGCTACACTACTCTGCTGGGTTTAGGTTACACTGTGTTGTTGTTTACAATCAGTGTTTTACGTTATATTGAACTTCTTTTGCATAATTTAACGTTAAATCCTGAGGTGAACAGAAGTTTAACTGCTCTTGTGTTGACAACGACTTGCTCACCGTAAAACTACTGTAGCTAAAGTCTGGCTCAGGCTGGAAAGTGTGGCTAAGGGGATCTATGGCTATGTCTGAAACTGGATGTTAGCTAGTCATGAGTCAGTGCTTTAGGAACAGTTTAGTGCTCAGGGTCTCTGCAACCAAATCACGGTGGCATCAATACGCCCATTGGCTAATGTTAGCTAGCATTTTACCCCAAAAACATGCGATTAGACATGACTGAGGGCCCCTGCCTCAGAAACCTCTCTGACACAGCCTAGAGTTAAGTCCCAGCTCTGAAAGCTCTAACTTTTTAAGGTAAGTCACTTTATACAACAGGAATAGACATAAACATACATTTATATTTAGCTCCACTCTCTCTCATACCTGTCTCATAGTTTACATATCAAAGAATTTCTACAGATCCCTCCTGTCTTTGTATATTCTGTATTTTGTATTTATTTAATATAATGTTTTAAAATGTGTTTAGTATGGATATAATTTTGTCCTCCTGTAGAGCATCAACCTGAGCCTCACCACAAGTATTTCAATGCATAAATGTCCTGACATCAAGTCAAGTCAAGTGGGTTTATTGTCATTTCAACTACATACAGAGTACACAGTGAAACGAAACAACGTTCCTCCCGGACCATGGTGCAACATAGACAGTGCATACAAAACACAAGTGCAACACAAACAAACAAGTGCGGACAGACAACACAGTACAGACAGAGGATAATAAATAATGACGGTAGTGTGCAAGTTGTGCAATGTGCGATAAATAGAGTCCAGTGAGGTAGTAAAGTTATCAGTGCAAATGCTTGTGCAAAAAATGCTTCCCATGTTATCTGGGATAAATGGTTGGAAAGAGGGAGAGAGAGAGAGAGAGGGAGAGTGTAAGACATGATGTGCAAATGACAAATAAACCTGAAACTTGAACTTGAGGTTAGTTAGCAGGCTAATGTTTTCTGGCGTACAACGTTAACCTGTCTGGATAACATTAGTAGAAATACATGAGCTGCTTATTTCACTAGCTAGTGCTAGTTAACCAAAGACTTTTTAAAGAGTGACACCTTAATCCTAAGTAGTTTACTTCTGTGTGTGATCTTCATGATCTTTTCCCTAATGTTTCCCCCATTACTAGGTTGTGCTCCTCCACCTGGTACCTACGATATGAAGGGTGTGGACGTGAAGGGAGCCGCATCCTTTCATAAGGCAGAGCGCTTCAAAGCCCCATCTAAAGGTAAAAGCAGCTTCCCTTAGAGACTGGTGGCTTTTCCCCTATCAGAAGTGCTGTTAGTCAGCCAAGGCATGTTTGCTTGAAGTTTTTCTTTCATTTCTTTAGCACCGCCGCTGTACAAGGCTAAGATTTATCAAGGCTGTCATGGCTTAGCCCTCTGTTACTTTAGATATTTTAACCATGTAGCATCAGAGCAAAATGACACACTCAGACTTGGCAGCAAACATGTTGGACTATGTTTGTGGTAAGGGGAATATTCTGTACATTAGATATTTCAGTGAACTGATAACATAATCTCCATGTAAGACCAGTTCCCTAGGCCCAGATTGAGTCTGTCAGTATTTAGAATTGTAACGCACCAATTACTTTGCGTTTTAGGCCACGGCCAAGTCCAAATTCATGTCCATGGAACCTTTTCTTGGTTGTCTTTTCATGTGTCAATGTGTGTCCACTGTTTTAGCCACAGATTTACCTCCACCACTCTCAAAAGATGCCCTGATGTCTCCAGTGCGAAGGACCGTGTCTGTGGATGGACTGGTGAGTGTCCTGCCCATGTGATTCTGAGGTAGGAAAATAATCAGAAGGGTTAGCTGTCTTTTACACACTTTTTCTCTCGCACGCAGGATAGCGGTTCAAGCTCCAAAAAGGACAAAAGCAGTTTCCAAGCGGAGATGAAGCATCAGAAACTTCTGGAGAAGGAGGTGTGTTTCAGGTTTTGTAATCATAACTACAGCCAGGTTATGCGTTCACAGAAATTCCCAGCAAAATATCAACTAAATTTGAGAAAAGATCTTAAATAAGCTGCACCCACAAATATTTCAGACCAAGAGGCCTTTTGAGAAGAAGAATGGGGTTGGGTGAATGTTATACATGGGCTTGCAAGGGGGTGGAACATTTCTAGACAATTTCCAGTAAATTACTGCTCTGGAACTTTGGAAATATTCCAAAATGTTAACCTACATTAAAATTATGGGAATTTATTGGAATTAATAGGACATCTTGGATAATTTAAAGGAACTATGTCATACACTATCGTCAATGCAGCATTTTTTTTTATCAACAGCAGACATGAAGGCATAACAATACATCTAAATTTACCATGGGAATAAACTGGTAATTATGGGAATTACCGGACTTGCAGGACTGTAGTGAGTTCTTTTCTTATGCTTCAGTATATATATTTTACCAACTAATTAAGCTAGTAGAGTAAGTTTATCACCTTTAGCCTTGAGTATTCCCATTTTATTCCTGTTAATTCCCATGGTAAATTTCCCAACTTTGAAAATTCCCAGAATATTGCAACCCTAGTTATATTTTGCCTTTAATCTATAGTATGACCTGCAATCTACAGTTAATAAGAACTTAAGAAGTTGGAGGCTAAACTGCTTGCTGCTGTGAGAGAGAGCTCTTAGCCAAACCATAGCAACCACTTGGCAACACCATGGCCACCAACCGAGGAACTACTGCAAATACTCAGCAACCGCCTGGGGGACCATTGCAGCAGCATAGCAGCTATGTTGGATCCCATAGAAGCCACTTAGGATTCTATGGGATCCAAACTTCGCCGTTTCAACACACTAAGCAGCACCGTACACCTGGGATGCCAAAGCAATCACTTGGCAACAGCTTAGCAAATTCATTAAAGGTGAATCCACTTTAGCTGCACAATCGTTCCCAGTTTGTACTATTCTGGTTCTAGTAATTATAATTAATTAATATAATTATAATATAAATATTGCAACCCTAGTTATATTTTCCCTTTAATCTATAGTATGACCTGCAATCTATTTATCCTGCTTCCCAGATCCGATCATTGATTCAGCAGAGAGGGGAGCAAGACCGCCGGCTCCTGGCCATGGAGGAAGAGCTTAAGAAGTTGGAGGCTAAACTGCTTGCTGCTGTGAGAGAGAAGACCGGCCTTGCAGCCAGTGTGGCTTCTCTTGAAAGACAACTTGTCGAGCTAAAGAAAACGAACGAGTTTCTTAAGTCCAAGGTGAGTTGTGAAGTTTAAAAAAAAAAAAACTCCTCACATTTAAGTTAACCTGAACTTGACTAAATGGGTGGTCTTGAGTTCATTTTTGTTTTATGTACACCTGTGTAGGTCTCTGCAGACACTACAAAAAAGAGAATCAATTCTCTGTCGATGGAGCTGATGGAGGCAAGAAATAAACTAGATGCGAAGGACAAGGTGAGTTACCTTTTTATTCCTTAGCAGGTCAAGAATCCTCATGCATTCTACTGTACTGAAACTTTTTTAATGTATTCAGCCCATGACCCAGATGAACTCTCTGATTTGATGCAGGAGCTGAGTTTTCTGAAAATCAGTTCAGAAGGCAAAGTTAAGGTGCTGGAGACGGATCTTGAAGCCTCAAGAGCAACTCTTAATGCTCTTCAGGAGAGGAACAAAGATCTTGGTGAGCACTGACACTGTTGGTACTTGAAGAGTAAACAAGCCAAAAAAAGGTCTTGATTTATCTGAGCTTCACAGCAAATACATAACCTGCTCAGAGCGTCAGTGTGGAATAACGTCTAAAGTTAAAACGACACATTCCCTATTGTGTTCCACGTGCTAAGTAGACGTACGAAAAAAAGTAAGTCTTAACTGTCCTCTTGAAGTTCTACATTTATTTTAATATTTCTTACTTGGGTTTTTTCAGAGGACCTCCATGAAGAGACTAAAGCTCAAAATGAGGAGATTGAGAAAGGAATGGATAAGCTGCATGGTAAGTTGATATAATAATAAATTGTTTTGCAATGTTATCTGATTTGTTGTTCTGGTCCTTTATTTTCTGCTGGATTTTCCGGCATAATTTGTCCTGCGGTTTCGAGATACCCACACAGTTTCAAATCCAGATTGTTTCATTCGATTTTATGTGTCCTTGTATATAGCAGTTTGCACAAATCTGATGCTATGCGCAAACCGTGTGTCCAATCAGATACAGGCCTATAGGAATAATATTCCCTGTAGGAATAAATGGGTGCATAAGTTTGGCACCCCTTTAATATCACAGTGATACAAATACATTTGTAACACCCAAACTTCAACATAGGGTATTATAACAACTGCTTGGCAATAACTGAATCCCCTTTAGCTGCACAACCGTTCCCAGGTTGCACGATTCTAGTTTTAGTAATTATAATTAATTAATAATTCGTCCTTTACTGTATTATCTTCCACTTCAGCTGTCATACAGGAGCTGCGGGAGGAAATAAAGGCTCTACAAGGTTATCTTGATGCTGCGAATGAAGAGATTCTGGTATTGTTTAGCTTCTTAATAATGACTAAACTAGTAAAGTTGTTGGTCGTCTGTCCAAGTTCTTCAGACTAGTCTAATAAACTGTTCTTTGTAAGGATCTGAAGGGTAAGCTGCAAGACAAATCCGCAATGGAGCGGCGCGTGTCTGACTCTCAAGACAAACTCGGGTAAGAGAATGTGCCTCCACACCCTACCAGTGCATGACTGTTTTTAAATTTGACGAGTTTAAAGTTTTCTGAATTAAAGGAGTTCTTTTCCCCTCTCTGTTTTCATCCTGTTAAGTGAGGTGGAGCACCATTTGGAGAAGCGTACTGCAGAGCTGCGTGACTCCCAGAACACCCTCATGGAGAAGGAACAGGAGCTGCAGAAGTGCCAGCATGAGCTCCAGGAGACCCAGAGCACTCTCTCAGAACGGGAGAGGGAGCTGAAGCGGCACGAGAGTGAAATGGAGGCTTCCAAGTCTGCGCTGAGAGAGTTGGAGGAGAAGATCCAGCAGGGAGCGCAGGAGCTGCAGGACTCCCAGGGCACGGTGAAGCAGCAGGAACAGGAGCTGACCCGCATCCGGGAGGTCCTGAGGAGGACTGAGGAGGAGCTGGACCAGAGAGTGGCTCTCATGGGTGAGCGCTGCCTGACCCTGGAGGATGAAAGAGGTGGGTGTGGTCATTTGTAATGCACATTGATTGCAAACAAGATGGATTTTTTTTTTTTTCTCCCATATATGTGAGATGAAGTGTCCGTAGCTTTTATGTCATATCAGTTTTCATTTCTGATCTTTGTCTGTATGTGCAGTCAGGACACAAGAGGAAGGTCTGAGAAGGGTTCAGGAGTTACTGGCCGATATTAACTCGCTGGAAGAGAGTAGGAAGACTGAAAAGGAAGCCCATGATGAGTTGAAACTGCGACTTTCTGCTCTTGAAGAACAGCTAGAACATGAAAAGGTGACCTTATTATATAATGTGTAATAGATTAATATTATTGTATATTTAAATACTAAATGGTTTTCATTCTTTTAGTAAAATATACATACATACATACATACATTTTGTAGTTCATTAAACAAAGTACAATATTGATCAAATCCTAATACCTTAAATAATTTTCTTTCAAAACCTAAATAATCTTTACTTCTGAAGTTGTCTTGGAATGTAGTTTTTCAGTGTATGTGACTTTGGTTGTGGTGGAGACGTGCTCAGATGCTGTTTTACTGTTTGTGGGTGTTGTGGCCCTTATGGCTCCCTTCCTGGGCTTTATACAGATTCTCACAGCTGTGCTTCTTCCTCTCTGCCTTTTTCCAATCAATGCTTTTCCCACTCACCTAGTGTTAGCTTTTAGCCTTTTTAGTCTAGCTTTCATGTTCTTCTGAATTAGCTGTTGCATTTAAGTTTAAAAGGCTTTCACTGAAGTTTTACATTTTTGGGCCCTTTCTAAGAAATGAAGAAAAACATGGTTATTCAGCCGTGGAGTTCAGGACTGGTGGATAGTAAAATCCTTGTGCTAACAATTATGGCCTGGAGTTTTTTTTGTTTTGTTTTGTTTTTCCCCTGCAATCCCACTTAGTGTGTATGAAGGCCCTATGCTTCTAGCACGGAAAATGAGGGCTTTATCTGTTTGTTGTGCAGTACAGGGATTAACCTGCTATATTCGCCTATATATTGTGCAGTGACTATGGCATGAGTTGTGTTTAACTGTTTGCCAGACCTGTTTTGAACCTAGTAGTACTAACTTATTCCAGCTAATGTTATCTGACTCGTTGGCATCTCAATGCTGCAGGCTCGTAGTGACTCCCTGAGCAGCGAGCTGGCACGTGAGCGCAGTGCAACGGAAACTGAGAGAAAGCAACTTGAGGAGGAGCTGGAAGAGGTGCTGGAGGAGCTGTCTACACTAGAACAGCAGGAGCGGCTGCACGAGGAGGCCGTCCAGTGTCTGACTGGGGAGAAGCACACGCTAGCAGAGGACCTGATCGGGGCACGCACAGAGCTAGAGAGGTCAGGGTCTTTCAGAAGTTTATATTTGTTTGGTTGTTGCAGTTCAGTCTTGGTAGGCTTTGCATTTATTCTGACCTTTGAAATAGAACCAAAGGTGATAAAGGTGATATATGACAAAAGGCTGCAAGTAGAGGTCTGCAAAAAGGTTCTTGCGTGATCCACACAATAACTAGCAGGGGAAAAAATATATAAAATGTAAATCTAACCGCTGGATCCGTAAACCTCTTATGAACGCCTTCATATCGGTATTAAACCACAAAATTGTTCAAAGTGATACGTTAACATTATTGTGGCTACATCCAAATTTGCACATTTTTACCTTGCTAAGGCAACTACTCTGCTAATAAATGAAATTCTAATAATAGCTAGTTTTGGAATGCTGTGTGGTTTGGGATGCAGCCCTGCTTAAATAGTAAAAAAGTGTCAAACTGGGCATGACTGTGGAGTGAGAATGGGCAGAGTTGATGCAAAATTTTGTGGACAGGAGTGCACAACTCGCCGTTTGGTTCGTTTAGATGCCTCTGGTTCAGTTGGTGTTCACGCTTCAACAAACCTCACTAGAGTCCATTCAGAAACGGACTGAGACCCACCAGCTTGGTCTGTCTTGGTCTGCTTGTTTGGTGCGCATCAGGGTTTGAAAGGCAGCATTAACGCTAACTGAGCAATCGCACCAGGGTTTGTTTTAATCCGCCAAAAGCTGACAAGTCACTCATACCTTTATTAGATTTGAGGTTAATTATGAATAATTAACTACTAATTCTTGGTTCCAGAAACCTGTTGAGGCAAACAAATATAGGTAGCTAGCCTTGGTAAGCTAACCTCTTGCCAACCTCCTAAAATTTGATAAACTAGCCTGAAATTGCTCATTAAGCTTTTATAATTTTCCAGATGGCGAGCAACTATGAGATTCCAACGTAATTTTCTAGTTGCCTAATTGTTTTAATGTTATTATGGTCAATAGATATATGAATCTTTGCAACCCTAACCCCAAGTGAACATGTTCGTCCTGTGGCTACTTTGCATTATTGATGTTAACAATATCGATAGGAGGAATCTTGAAGTGAAAGCTCTGAAAGAGGCTCATGAGAAGGCTATGAAGAAACTTCAGGAGGAGCACAGCAGCTCCCTGGGCAAGATTGGCGAAATGGCCACTGAGCTAGAGGGGTGAGTACTGTAGCGTTAGCTGCAAAACCACTTGAACCGCTTTGAATTGGGTCATGCTGTTAATACTTTAACCACTTCTAGTACCAGGCAGGCTTTGAGTGTGCAGAAGGAACAGGCTGAGGCCCGTGCTCAGCAGCTGGAGGAGGAGATGAGAACAGTCGGCCAGCAGCTGCAAGAGGAGCAACAGCAAATCCTCCATCTTAAACACACTCAAGATAAGGAGCGGGAAGAGTATGCCAGGTCAGATTTCATGTCTGTGTGCATTGAGTCTATCCAGTACATGGCCAAAATTGGTCATTCATGTGCATGTCTACTAAATATGCCTGAAAACAGTTGAAGTTGAGTCCTAAGACCAATCACTGGACTTTGTACTGTCCGATATGAGGCTTTATCCTCCAACACTTGTGTAGGTAGCTCAGCAGTTGATTAACAGCACCTGCACTGGGCTGTCTGATACTTGGCAGCTCTGTAGCTGAGCTAGCTAAACAAAGCCTAGCTTAATGAGTGAGCTACAGATCCAAAACCATAGGAAAAAATGAGTCCTCATCTAAACGTCTAGAAGTGTGCTTTCTGTCAGCCAGGCTTGAATTTGTTCTGTGGTGACTGTTATCCTGCTAACTAAGCTAATGCTAACCAGCTTATCTGTTATGGTTCAGAGCTGTTTAACATTTGCAGTTGTCAGACTGATTTAACACTTATTGAATGATTGATTTAAAAGTGTGCACAGTGTTCAGCACTCTGACCCTGTCTTAAAGTAACAGAGGGATTGTACAGAAGCCACAAACATGCATTTCTGTTTAATTTATTTCTTATCCTATCACAATATATTTTGTAGTACAACAGAATTATTGCAGTGTCACTTTTTTCTAATATCATGCAGCCCTGCATTCATCAGTCTATGCACACACCTAGAGGCTATGCACATCATGTATTCTGCAGGTGTTGAACCATCACACCTATATCGTGGCTGTTCAGTATGAATCCATGAAGTTTGTAAACCTTCTTTGGAACTTAAATATTTTGGTTCCCTTATTTTCTATTGGCCATAGGTTGGATCCAAGTAGAATAAGTTGTTCACTGTTTATCCGCTTCTAGATTACATCAAATTGGCCAAAATACATCAAACATTTCGATATCGGACTAGTGTGAAAGATCTGAGCATGTGCTTCTCGCATTCTGCCCAATTTACTCTGCCAACTATTGATTCTGACTGCCCTCAAATCTGCAGACTAGAGCCAGCCAGCCAGCCAGCTGAGAAAATGGGAAGCAAGCATGCAGTGTAACACCAGTGTAAAGGAAAGGGCTGTATTTCCTACTTAGATATGAAGTATGTTTTTGAAGCGATGAAAGATGGCGTTCTGCATTTCAACTCGGTCCTGGAGTAGAGGCTAAAACACATGGCCACTGTCCACTTATTTCTGGACTGCATACCCATACCGTTATGCACCACCAGAGTGTTTGCTGGTAATGTGATGAAGCGTATGTCGTTTAATGAGCAGAACATACTGAAAATGTATGTAAATATGTGTTTGGCATGTGTCCAGGATGTTGCTAGAAGTACAGACCAAGCTGGCTCAGAGCGAAAAAGAGCTGAAGCATGTTGTGGAGGCTCACAGCACTGAGCTGAGGCGTCTGCAGGAAGAGACTGAGCAGGAGCGGCAGGAGAAAACGCAGGTCCTGGCTCAACTGGAGCAGGCCCGTCAGAGGAGGAGGGAGTCTGCTGAGGGTCGGGTGCAGGAGGCACAGGTCCTGAAGGACAAGATGGAGGCTCTGCAACAGGACGTTGCTGAGCAGCGCAGGCTGCTGAAGCAGAAGGATGCCTATCTGCAGAGCCTAACAAAGGAGTGGCAGCAAGAGAAAGAGCAGCTCAGTTTGCAGATGGAGCGGGAGCAACTCTGTTTCACCGAACAACTTGCAGAGGCACAACAAAGGTGAGTGCATCACATAAACACGTTACACAGTCGTTAGATTAACGTCCTGGACGGGTTCTTTAAAATTTATCACATTTTACTGGTTGGATTAAATTAATTGGAAGTAATGGTAGAATTAATCAAATGTCAAATCTGTTTAGGGGGGTTGTTTCTTAACATTAGTGTTGGGATTAGTCTGGGTTTAAAGAGGCTGCAAGAGTCTGACTGCGCTGGTGTTTGGGAGGGGGCGTCTAAGTCTAAAGGGGCCTAAAGGGTGTGTGTGTGGGGGGGGGGGGGGGTCAATGAGCACAGTATGTTATTTAATGATTCTCTTTGTGCTATGATGCTCCTGGTGAAAGGGCACTAGTGCCTGCACAAAGCTTCTTATAGTAGGACTGGACTGCTGGTCTAGGATCTGGTCTTGTCGGAAGGCTGCACGTCATAAAGAGGAGACAAATCTAATCCTAAATGTAGTAAAATAAATGGCAACCTTTTTGTATTTTTTAACATATTTAAACATTGACTTTTAAACAAAATTGAGATGGAGGTGATATGAGTGAACAACTGTAGAAATGTCTTGAAATGATCTGTAAAATTGATGCAATCTTCCACATCGGCTGTGGGAAAAAGAACATCAGAGGGGATTTTGGAGGAGGTTGTCTTATTTAAAACGTGGATCACCACGGTGAGGTCCAAAAAGCTTTCTGAAGGCCTTAGCGAGAAGGTTGTGGATGAATGAGACTGGGAAGGGGTTTAAAAATATCTTGGAACAATTCAAAATCAGCTGTTTCGCTGTTCAACATGGCCATGTCCTAGCAAGTACAGCCCAAGCGCATACTGCCACAGCTGAGGTCAAAAGTAAAACATCTACCACATGTCCAAATCACATTGTTCCAGATGTCCTGGACCTTCTCTATGTCTTGCCATGTTGTGACTGTAGATTAGTGCATCTCTAAAATGATGACTATGCCTTGGCTCTGGTGTCATTCTGCGGTGTCCAAATGTTTGTGGACTTCTTGTAATGAATGCATTGCGCTACTTTTAAGCTGCACCCATTACTGCTACGGATGTGCAAATGTGCGCACATGCACAGCTCCTACAGTCCCTGTAGAGATGTACTGCCAATAGAATAGGACCCTCCAGCGCAGATAAATGTAAGCCTTTGAACTGTTGGCACCATACCTAATGTCAGGTGTGGGATGTAGGGGTATAAAGCCCCCAGCATTAAATTACTCCAATTATCACACTAAGCAATAAACGATCAGGTGTCTCAATACTTTTTTTTTTTTTTTTTTTAAATGTAGTGGAGGTATGGTACTGTTGCACCCCCAATTCTAGCGTGTAGCTTTATTCATGTTCAAACTGTATGTCTTCATGAATGTGTTCACATCTTCCTACAGCACTTCTACTGAAGAAATGGAGCACTGGAAAAGCTTGTATGAGAAGCTCTATGCCAAAGTTAAACCCTTTCAGGTTAGTCTGTGCTCCTTTAAAACTACTTCTACAGAACTGGTACTGCTGACAGTGTGTGCAGTGCAGATGGTCTCTGTAGCTCCCTGGTGTGCCTCTCATTTTTCTGCTGCTTGTGGTCTCCAGGAGCAGCTGGACGGCTTCGCGGCAGAGAGGGATGCCCTGCTCAACGAGAAGGGGGCCACTCAGGCAGAGCTGAGCAAACTGGCTGGCGCCTACGCCAATCTGCTGGGCCATCAGAACCAGAGGCAGAAGATTAAGCACATGGTCAAACTTAAGGAAGAGAATTTGGAGCTTAAACAGGTCAGAATCGAACCACAGGCATGGTCTAGATTTCTGAACATGTGCTTGTAGTAGATTCTGTTAATGATCCATTTATACTGGTGTTTGTGTTCTACAGGAAGTGGCTAAGCTTAGGTCACAGATAGGCAAGCAGAAGCGGGAGCTGGAGCAGATGAAGTCCAATCAGGCTCCACGCAAGTTTGACCCCAGCAAAGCCTTCAAGCATGAGCTCAAGGAGAACCAGCAGCCTATGTCCGGTCTGAGATAGTGGGTCGTGCTACCAACTGTTGATGTCTTGGGCTATATTTGTTATGAAATGGACAATGTCTTAACTGTCGAGATACAAACGCTACAGGGCTAATGGATGTGCTCTCTTGCTCAAAGTGAGCATTAAACTCTGATGTAGACTTCACTAGGAGCTTGGAGGACAAAAAAATGGCCCAGAAAAAAAAAACGCTTATTTTAAGTATAAATATAAAGTCAGGCCTTCTGGCAATACATCCTGTTCTATGCAAGCGTTCCGGTTTAGCTCTGCAGTGTTTGAACAAGAGTGTTATTTATATACAGGTGAGTCAGTGTATGGGTGTGTGCATATGGTGCACTGATCAAAATATTAACTTTGGTGTCTGTAGTGCATGGGATTTAATTTTTTTTCCCCCTTCCGTGAATATATATTTCTCCATTCTCTTGGTTAAAAAAAAATGCCAGTTTATTTGGCAAAAGATATTAAATATGTATCTCTGATTGTCCAAGCTACTGGCTTGTTTGTCTTCAACTTTTGGTCAAGTCTTAATTCCAGTTTGACAGATGTCACACTCTAACCTGGCTACATTTTGTTTCCGAGTCTTTCACTCGTGATTTTAAAACCTTTCATTTATTGCATTATTTTGATCTGTAGACTATTACAGTTGATAAATAAATAAATATTACTATATATTTCTGGTTCAGTGGTTTTACTTTATTTCTTTTGTCTGTAAACTTTCAGCCTAATTTATGAATGTATGTAGTACATGTGATTTGTTTATATTGACCTAATCATAAATTTCCTATGTTTTAATTCTGATTTGCCTCATTTTTCTTTTGCACAACTCTCCAACAGAGGGCGCTACAGTTCTGTAGCTCACAAGCCCGCTGTAGTTAATCAGTTTCATTACATCATGCACACCGGTCTCACACAATGCACACGTCCTTTACCTGTTAGTACTAACAGCTTACATTCTCTTCTCCATTTTATTCTACTCAATTTATAGTTTGCTTTTGACCCTTCTGCACCTCTATGTGAGTGAATTACACCGACATTAGGAGGAGTTTTGCAAAGGAAATGGCACTTAGTTCTGTTGCAGGAAGTGGTTTATTTGTTGGCCAAGGTCATCAGCGATTTCTCCATAATTGGCAACAGTGTGGGTGTGTGCTTCTGAGCAGGTGGTCAGTTGCAGTAGTTCTGCAGGTGGGAAAAGCTGCAGGGCCTGTGGCAACACTGGTCCACGATCCCTCTCTTCACCTTCAGCTCCACCTTCTTCAAAGGGCTTCCCTCCGCTGTGTTCTCATGACCAGACGTCTGTGACAGGACAGCTGGAGGAGAGAATGTTCCTCATCTATTATGCTTTGAAGAATGAATGTTATTTGGGGTAGAAAACAACTGACATTGATGTTAAAATATGACATTTACTTAAGTTAGAATGTAGTAAAAATGCTTATTTTTTCATTTGTTAGAACTTTTCTTTTCAGACAATCAGCAAAAGTAGTGATGAGTGAAATGTCAACTTTGCTTTTAGAATTTCCTTTTGTATTTGGGGTTGTCCTCTTTGCAGTATTCACTCAAACTGGCATAAACTCCATATTTGGGCAAAATTGTTGCGATGAGGAAGTCAGGTCCACCTGAGCAGCATCAGAAGAGCTCAGAGAAAGTAGTCTGGCATTGACGTGGTCAATATCCCATTTGCATATGTATGAATATTTATATGGTGCCGGGATATCGATAACAGGTTTGTGGGTTTGATTCCCAGGCTTGGCAAGCTGCCACTGTTGGGCCCTTGAGCAAGGCCCTTTACCCTCTCTGCTCCCTGGGCGCTGGAGTTGGCTGCCCACCGCTCTGTGTGTGTGTGTGTGTGTGTGTGTGTGTGTGTGTGTGTGTGCGCGTTCACTACCAGATGGGTTAAATGCGGAGGACACATTTTGCTGTACAGTGTACACTGTACAGTGACACATATGTGCACCTTTATCTTTATATTTAAATGAAACTAGCTCAGAACTGAGCTTATTTCCTAGGCTGACTTGTTTTAATGTTTATCAAAGTATTTCTTTATGTGATCAGATCTTGCCAGAACTGTTGTTGAACAACAGAAGTGAGCTAAACGGTGCTACAAGTGATGATTTGACCACAATTCAGTTTTCCCTATTACCCCACATGTCTTATGTTAAAACCAATATATTATGAGAGATGTGAGGGGGAAATAGTTCAGTTGTATTAACCACCCTTTAATAACTGCTAATTTAACCTCAGGGTTCTTTCACTAGCACTGTAAAGGCATTGCATGATGCAAGTTTCTCTACTCCCACTGAGCTGCTTGTAAATGTTACATAATACCCTTTTACATAATCCCAACTGGGCTTGCCTTCTGGTTTATGGCTCTTGTTTTTAAGCCCTTCTGCCTGAAGAAATAGGGGGCGGGTGTGCAACAGTAGACCCAGTCATTGGGAGTTCTGTCTCTAGAAGCTGATTTTTAGACACCAAACATATATCCTGTCGTCCTTGGAGAAATAGAAAAATTATCAGTATTGTTTTTAACTGGTTTAATGAATACTGTGCTAAATACTTTCTCACCCAACAAGGCCTCTAGGTCCCTCTCTCCTCTGTTGGCGTAAAAGAAGCCTCTTGCTCCACACACAAAGTAGAGAGCATCCACCAGGCTGGAGCCACACAGGTGCTGAGATGGAGCAGAGTGGGTGCCTGGAGAGTAGACCAGCAAGAGGAGCACGGGGGCTGCTTGCAACATCAAGGCCATGGCAAAAAGCATCTAAGGAAGCAATCAAAAAATACACTGTAAGTCATGCAGAGTTTGTATGTTGTGTATGCCCTATTTTTCTTTTTTTCTTTTTTTTTTAGCCCAGGCTTAAATGTAATTTGAGGCCACCCAATGGCTTACAATAACAGCACAGCAATTCAGCACTCACCAGACACGGCGCAGGCGTGATCAGCAGTGAAGTGGTTGGTATGGTGGAGCAGGGTTCACCTGCTTATATAGCTCTCATCAAATAGAGCTTTAGTCCTTGATGGCATCGGCGGAAAAACTGAAGTTCTAACGTAATGCAATGACTCCCTAGACACGTTCATCCCTAAGTATGGCATTAGGTTCCCAGGTGATATAACAAGCTCAGACAGAAGTCAGAGTGTGATGCACAGGTCAAGGGTGTAACCTTGCTCAGAATGATGATATTAGGCTCTATAACGTTAAACATATAACGGTGCATAGAATTGCAACCTACCGTCCATTGAAATAGATATTGGTTGTAAGTCAATGGATTTATTGGTACTCTGGTACTCATTGGTACTGAAAGATGTTGTATGGTAGCCATTAAATTGAACTAAACAAAAGAGCTGAACCGTGATTTCATTCTCTTGAGCTACGGTGAATTAGACATTGATGGATTATACGTTTTAAGCCCATTACAAGTTATTAGTCCATTCTTGGCCTAATTTTCCAAGGACTTTGAGCCTCAGTTCATGACTCACTAAATGTTACTGTAAAGGCTAATATCAAACGAGATGAACAGAAATGACTGACGGTGTTCAAAATTCTAGCAGTAAACCACTATAGCTTTAGATAATATCAGAAATCAACCGAGGGCATACAGTCTGGATCTGGAGCTATGAGGCTATGAAGCTATGAAGATCTCTTTAATCCAGCTTAGGCAAGACAGATGTCCTTGCATGTGGAGATGAATAGCTCTGTTGCACAAGCTGTAAAATAAGAGGCTTTCCCATACATGCTTTATTGGTCGCTGTGTTTCATTCCACCTTTGCGTACACCTGTCTCAGACAGGGCTACGTTCCTTACCTGTTCATATTAACTAGCTTAGACTCTCTTCTCATTAATATTAGATAACCTCTAACAGACTTCTACTATTAACCATTTGTTGTCCATTGATAAAGCTCGCTTTGTTTCTTTATGCACTGTTCATTCATTTCCTTACACATTATTCTTTCTATTTAACAACTGTTGCTGTGTATGGACCAGAATAGCGTTCTGGTGATTAGAGTTAGTTGACCATTTCTTCCTTTTGCATCATTTTCTCTATCATTACCAGCTTTTTAGTCAAGCTTTAGACAGCATTTAAGAGATGGAAGTAAGATATGGTGAATCTGAAATACTGTAATCTCCTAATTGAAAAGAAAATCCACCATATACCCAGCCCCCTATCGAAAGCCCTGCAAGTACCTACTCAAAGCTGGCGAGACCGTTAAATGCAACAGTCACTTTGGGAGAATATGTTGTTATAATAGGTCTCTCAGACAATCTTTGCAATGATTGTGCATCAGCAGCACTGCAGGGCATATACATGGGATGCCGTGTGAACCAGGCCTACACAGAAGTGGAGCTCAAATTTAGAGAGCCAGGTTGTAACCCTAGCTTGAGGAAACACCTCTCGGGGAAGCACATGGAAAACTGCAAGTGGACATATTTTTGCCTTAGCCAAAGTCACACACTTACTGTTTATGCATACAGTAAATGCTGCAAGTTGCGAGGTGAAGCCGCCAGGAATCAGCCCTGTTTCACCATTTCCCACAGATGCGCAATCGCATTGAGATCTGAGAACATCTTAAAGTCTTTGTTGTGGTCCCCACAACACTTCACTAGTTTGTCTTCTTCCCACAGTGCATCCTGACTCCATTCATGTAAACAGTGCATTCATACCTGGTCTTCCACATCACGTAAAAGACGAAAACAGGACTCATGAAAATGGACAGGGGTTAGCATGGGCGCTGATCAATACACTGCATGTTGTGACATATTCTTCTTGTCATTAAGACCAGCTGGGATAGCCTTTATTCGTCTCACACATCTATGAGCTCTGGCCCTCCAACAGCCTGTGTTCGTTGTTGGTCCCTCCTCGGACCTCTGTAGGTAGGTACTCATTGCTGCTGACCAGGAGCACCTGAAAAATCCCCTTGATGTTTTAGATAGCATAATAAATTGGTTCTATTCCAAGTCTTCAAGCCTGCACATTTCTTCTGCATTCAACATGTTGACCATGAAACCCAATATTTCGCGTAATGTGAGTGATCGAAATGGTCTGGCTCATCTGAATCAAGTACAGATGCAAAAGAGTTATCCGGTCAGTGTTCCTCTCCATAATGAGACCTTTTTTTTTTACTTCCTTCTGCCTGTGGCTCTTGACCTGACAGGCAAGGGGAAAAGCTTAAGGGCATTTGACGTTCTGTTGTGCGACAAGCACTTTGGAGCTGAGTGCAGGCCCATGGGTGTGCCACCTTCCGCACCCTGACAGGGTCTCTCTGCGCCTGCTCTTGCCCTGTCTGAACAGTGACAGGCCGTAATTCTGCACTAACCTCTGTCATGACCTCCCCCCCCCATACTCCCCACCCCACCGTTTCTTAAAACCCTAACACACACACAATAGTAGCGTTAGCACTTTCCAGCGTCCTTCTTTGGACATACAATATCTCACTGAATACTAAAAGAGAGCCTCATGAAGGATGTCTTGTGAAACCATGACCTGCTTTGAAATGACTTGTTAAATTGAGTCTTCTCTCTTTTTTCCTTCGTTCTTACCTACACACTTGTCCTGCAGGCATGAGAACGTGATGAATGCTGTCAAGGAGTGATAGAGTATGGTGAGGGAAAGGCCTGACAGTTGAGAAAATGAATGTATTTCTTAGATTTGACAAATCCCCATAGAAAAAAAAGACAATGAGACACATGCGTGTTCCTTTTTTATCTCTGTGCGAAGAAAGAGGGGGGATTTCTGAGCTAGTACGTAATTGCCCTCTTTGTCCCGAACCTGACGAGGTAGAAATGGGATGTAAATCATTGGAATTGAGCTGTTGTCTCATTTTCTTATTGCCATGTGATGTTCACTTTGATTGATGCTGCTGCTGAAGTTTTTTTTTTCTTCTCCTGTGAAAATGATTCACTTTGGCCTTCAGAGCTTTGGAGCTTCAGATCCTTCATTGGCTACTCCGTAACAAGCAGTGCAAACAGGCCCACATATGTGCTTTCTTGTGACTGAGCTAACTTTTGAAGCATTTTCCTACACTATATGTCCAAATTTTTGAGGACACCCACTTCGAATGAATGCATTCAGCTACTGCGAGTTGCTCACGCTGCTGACACACATATGCACAGATATGAATGGTAAACATGTGGGAGAGGTTGGGTAACATGCCTCACATAACATGCAGAAACTCACACGGCCGTGCAGTTGCAATGCAAGCTGCATTCTAGAGTGACAGCCAAGACTGGCCAAGCTGCCTACAACCATCAGCATTCTTTCATTCTGGCAGCCATAGATCATCCAGTTGAATCAGTACAGCAGCACACTCAGTCCTACTGTCCACATGTCCTCCATCGCAGTGTTTTAAACAGCTTACAAATATGAGGATTGTACGTTTGCTATGCTTTGTCATTTGTGTTCACATACTACATGTTTCAGGCCCTAGGGCCGTGCTGTACCTGCTTTTAACTACTTGTACATGTGGGACAAACCCACAACATGGCTGTCCTGCTTATGCTGCGAGTGTAGGTTGTGCATGTCCTCAGGAATTAATGCTATGTGTCTGTGTGATGCAACACAACCACAAACAGTGGAGGCAGTATTAAACAATTAAACAGTAATATCCTTTTCATAGCTCTGCTTATTGTTGACCTTTTTGTGCTAAATGAGATAGTAGTAATCAAGGACAGAATTCACACACTGGTGGGGTATATTTCACACTGACCTCCTGTCTCAGAGCACAGAGATTCCCAACTCTGGTCCTGGAGGACCCTCTGCCCTGAATGTTGTAGTGGTTTTCTGCTGTAACGCCTTACCCTCAGCTTAGGAAGAGCTTATTGTTAAATAACTGATTAGCTGGCCCAGGTGTGTTGAAAGCAGGGTAAACATTAAAAATGTGCAGTTTGGACACCACTGTCCTATCTTTTAATCCTTCAGCTAGAAAAAAGGTATGCAGACAGGTGATAAATGCTGAACATGTAGCATCTCTGTAAGCATATATGCAGCAGCCCTAAGGCGGTCCTAACAGTTTTAATACTATTTAATATCATTGATCCGGAATCAGTGTGTGCTTTTTTTTGCTTGTTAAACACCTTAAATAAGAGTAGACATAAATACAGCAAAAAAAACAAAAAACAAAAAAAAACAGAAAAAAACAATTATGTTCAGTCCTGTCTGGGAACACCAGACACTGCATGGATTTGTTCAGTTCTCACCAGATTAACTTTCACAATGGAATGATTACTGATGAATTAGGTATTGGAAAACTGTGTTTCCCAGTTTTTCTAGTGGGAATAACCACCCGTCTCTAACTAACCACAGGGTCTCTAGAACATCCCACATAGTTAGCGTGTTCCGAGATGCTATCACCCTTCACCATTATGACCACCCCTAGTTTTAAATGAATTCGGTCCGGGAAACACAGATGCCACATGACAGAGTTTGCTGTGCAAATAGATAAGCAAGCACACCAGTCAGTTGTAGTACAGGGCAAAACGATCATCAAGGCAAAGGTAATGGGCGAAAGGTTGTAGCGTCTTGGAAAGTGCTAACTTTGTGGGATGTACTAGAGCTGCTGTAGTAAAGGTGTACCGAGAATGAAGTTCTTGCACATTATATGCCTCCCAATGGCTTAACAGTGGTGCCCCACAGGCCATTGATGCCAGAGGGGAACGACAACTCTGGCAAGTCGTACAGAGCAATAGACACACCACTATAGACCAGTTAACCTCTATAACGAACACCTTCCATCACCTAATATAGTCCATGCCATGACGTCTCGCTAGTGTTAACCAAGCCAATGGTGGTTATTCCCACTGTTAGGTAGATAATCACAGTATTCTGATATGGTGTAGTTTCTTAGAAACCTAATATGTGATTGTAACAATCACAAAATAATGTGTAAAGTTAGTTGCATACATATAAATAAGTAAATGGAACTATAGTTGGGTTGGATCCATTGTGGTTCTCACAACACATCCACGTCTGAATGGTATTAAGCTTTAGACCAAAGCTTCAGAGCTCACATGAACTGTACGATGGTGTGTGTGTGTGTTTAAGCTTATGGACTAGTGTGAGTTTTGCTGCCATAGGAAGTCTTACAGAGGTCAGGCAGATCAATATGGCTGAATCAGCCTCTGCAGTCCTTTCACCCCTCAGCTAGTCAGTCAGGACCGGGGCGGTCAGAGTGCGGCTCAGGGGGAGGTCAGGCCTGTGCTGTAATGAAGTAATGAGGTCTGCAGGTTCCTCCATTGCCACACAGGGCCAGGCAGTGGGCATATGTGGGGAATACACAAAGCTCCTTCTCTTATCTGTCCTCTGTGTGTGTGGTCTGCTTATATCTTTCACTCTGCCTCTAAGGGTTCATGAAGGTCATTAAATATCCATGATGGAGTGTTGTGAGAATACCGAAATACCAAAACCTGATTGTTATTTCCTGTGAACATGCTGAGTCTTAGTTTGGTTCCCCTGATGTTCCCCTGCTCTGCTGCAAAGACACAGTCACTACGCAGATCTCGTGGCTGGAGATTTTGATGCCAGTGTTAGCTGTCATGTCTGAGGTACAGTCTGAAGTGAATACAGATGTACTGTAAAATCCTATGGAGCTATTTCCTGCAGGATTTATCTCTTTCTCATGGATGTGGAATTGCTAGCAGGCTTATTAGTAGGCATTACTCCATATTACTAGAGCGATCCATATCTCGGTCATGAAAATGAATAAGTGAGGGAAGATTGATTTCAGCAACCCAGATGCTGAGGTCTGGTAAAGCTAGCCTAACACTCCCTCATCTCATATGTACATTCTTGAAGTGAGAGCTATTGATGTGCACAAGAAGCCTGGGTTCACCCATACCTGTAAACTCTTCGTTACAAAGCATGACAAAGCATGGCAAGCAAGGAATGTTCTCGCTCCCTGAGAATGCCTAAGAACACCATTTTTGATGCAGCGTCCTTCAGTTGGAAAAGATACAGAAGTTGAACAGAAGTTGGTTAAGTCATAGTTCATTAGTGCTTGAATACTAATGTCTAGCCATTGCTATACATGATAATACTATATGAAATTGTTTGTTTAGGATTTCTTTAAGTGTAACACAATACATTATATGGATTAAAATATTGGGACCCACCTCTGAATCACTGAATTCAGGTGATTAATTCAGTCCCATTGCCACAGGAGTATAAAATCAGGCACCTAGCCATGCAGTCTGCCTTTACACACATTAGTGTAAGAATGGGTCTAAGTTTGGTCTAAGGAGCTCACTGAATTCCAGCGTGGTGCTGTAATTGGATGCCGCCATTGCAACAAGTTAGTTCATGAAATTTCTGCCCTCCTAGATATTCCACCATCAGCTGTGAGTGCTATTATTGAAAAGTGAAAGTGTTTAGGAAGCACAGTAACTCAGCCATGAAGTGGCAGCAGACGTAAAGTTACTGAGTCCTGAGCCTCATAGTACATAAAAGTCACCAACAATCTGCTGACTCAATAACTGCAGAGTTCCCAACCTGCAGAAACTCTATATCAATGCCTATGTAGCTAGAATGAGATGTCAGAAACGCTCCTGAAGGTGTAAGGTGTAGGTGTCCCAATACTTTTGTCCATATACTGTATATGGGAGATGTTAAATAAGCGGAGGGTGTCATTGACAATAACTGAGCCAAAACATCTCTTGATTTTAGGATCTTTATTTCCAGCACAATCACTCTTGGGCTGCAGCACTTTATAGACACGAGAGAGAATGCCCTTGTCAACGTCTTTTGTTTTCAGTTGTTCAACACGGACAGCTCCACACTGGGCCAGTCAATGCCGATCATTTGTTTGCTGAGGTATAATGCGGCTGAAACAAAAGCCAGCTTCAGTGGAATGCTAATGTGGCTTTTGAAGTGCTGATGAGGGCCACTCTTTGACTGTAGCAAGCTTTTTTTTATATATTTCATGTGCGTGTGTGTCCTTGCATTTCAAACATCGCGGCAGGAGGTCAAACAGAACACTGAACCGAATCTCACCGAAGGCATAGAGCAAGATTTCATTATCCCTCCGCACTACAGATTGTCTTTGCTTAACAACGTTATTTTAAATTGGTAAGGGGGGATTTGGCCCGTGCCACCTGTAGGGCTCCTGAGTCCTGCTGTGTTGTAATTTCTCAAATTAAATCCGTTTGCAACTCTTATTATGCCTGAGAGGTTGCCAAGGGTAAAGAAGAAAGGAAGGTCATTGGTATGCAGGTCGAGTTATTTTTTTTTGGCCTGATTTCCGTCTTGAACAATCATGAGATTTAGAGCTCCATCAAAGCTGCGGGAATATATCATAAACTGGGTGAAATCTTAATGCTGTTTTTGTGGGCCACCTAAGCAGCTCCAAGAGAATGTATCCCCCCATGCTCAATTATCCATGTAATTGAAAAACTGGAGTGGTGGGTCGAAAACACCCATCGTCCAGACCCTTCAGAATTGAAAAAATAGAATGACATTGTTTAACACGTGGAAAGAGAGAGAGAGAGCGAGAGAGAGATCAAAGCCTGGGTTCCTGATGTTCCTCTGCCCTTGTGTCCATTCTGCCTGACACCTCTGAACTCCGCCAATGTCCTGGTCTCCATGGCTAGCTTGTCTTTGTCTAGGTAAATGAGTTCCGTAATTGGCAGGTGTGCTCCGTGCCTCACCCTTCATTGCGCGGTAATGAGATCTTGACTGCTTCTCTTAATGATGGAGGAGCTTTGATATTAAAATCAACACTGGCTAACGTGCCCGGAATTGGATACAATGCATTTCAACGCGATCCCTCTGATCTCCGGCTAGAATGTTAATAGGCCCTCCTTTTCGAATATAGATGTTGGGATGTGTGGTTATGCTGATTGCTTATGCATGCTGCCTTACGTTTGATACCTATTTCATGTACATGAGATCTGGTGATCAGGCTTGTGCTGATCTGGAATTGTCGAATATTTCCTCTGCTGGATGCTGGATGCAATGGAGAGAGTGACTTGAGTGGAAAATGAATGAGGGTGAGAGAACTACAGAGATGCACCTCCATCTTCTGTTCTTTTGCAGCCGTCTATTCACTCGAACATCTCCAAGCTCAGTTCTCTGAATGTCAAGTGCTAGCTACAGTCAGATTTATTGTAGAACCCCAGATTACATTTTGCACTGTGGTCCTTATCACATATCATTCTTCCATTGTTATCTGATGATACAAGCTCCTAGGAAGAGTCATGGGTGAATGTTTGTAATGCTGTGAAACTTCTAGATGCTTACGGCTATGTTTGCAATGCTAGAGTAAGTGCCTGTTTCAATACACAGCTTGGTCACACTGCTGATCTGCGGTCACACTCCTAAAATGCACAACGTGTACAAAAACGGAGGCAACACTTGCAATCCTGAACCTAAAGTAAGGCTTTGTTCAGAAGGTGAATCAGATCTCAACCTTTTTCACCCCACTGAATTTTTACTGCAATGAATGACTATAATATGCCAAAGTGAACTTTTCAATAAGTAACATCCCTTTTTACGACAAATGCCCCAACAAGGCTGAGAACATATGAAATAGTTCTTAGATATGCTGTTAATCAAAGAAGGAGAAACACCTGGCTGGACTCAAGGTGGGAATCTTTATTGATGTGCTTTAAATGTTATTTTAGCAGATAATGTTGATTTCAATGAAGTTGTAATTGTATTATTTCCTGGTTTTATTAGAAAATGTTTTGTTTTAAGTCTCTGGAAGTCTCTGAAAATGGTCAGGACTCCATGAGAGTGTTATTGAATTCTGTTGGGATCTAAAGCTTTTTCAAATTTCAGAATCAGAATCAGAATCAGAAATACTTTATTGATCCCGGGAGGGAAATTGCAATTGTTACAGTTGCAACAGTTAGTGTAAGAATAAACACTCTATAAATAAACACTCTATAAAATAAAATACATTTAGGAAAAAGAGAGACACAAATGAGAAATATATATATATATAAGTGTCATATTGTATATAACTGTGATAATAAATCTGGAAAATTATTGAAAATGCACACATTAAATTGAATTATTCTATTATTATTGCACATTTATTATTAATTATAATATTATGCATATTAATATTATTTAAAGTTATAAGCGACCATAAATTATTAGACTGTAGTTGCATTTGCTCCCATATTCGTGCATCACCACAGGAACAATGCACGCAAATCTAAATCTAAACTTCTCCCCTGTTCAGACTGCAGAAAATCCACCCTGCTCAAATCTGGAGCTGCCCATCTAAACACAGCTTTAATTCCCAAACCCACCACTGAAAACCTATTCTATGTGTATGTCCTGGATTTTAGTATAGCATATGGAAGTGTCTCAAATGAGCTGTTAACACTGTCACTTCTAAAACAACATAAAAAGCCTATGCAAGCCACTTCTACCGAAGGCGTAGCCTAGGTGTTTTGAAAGTGTTGCTATGTGGTTTGCATTTATGGTCTAACGGTGATGCGAGGAAGGCTCTGGACAGGGATTTGGCTCAGTAGTAGGCCTATATGGGCTGGTGTAGACTCAGGAATTATGACAGGATGGCAGGCGTGGCCTGATCAAAGGGATTAGTTTCTTTAGCCTCTAGCTGATTTCAGCGGCCTTAGACCCAGGGCACTGAATGCTGTAATTCCTAATATCTTGGCTCGCCAGGTCCACACATCGTAAAGCATTTTTCAGCGTATGCATATGCTCGGCTTTGGCACTCGCACATCCTCGTTAATACAGTGATGCCACTTTTCCTACTAGAGAAGCCACCGTTTCACCCACTCTTCCACACACTCTTTTCGAACTCCTGAAATGCTGGATTCCTACCACCACAGCAAGCTGATGCTGCTTTATATAGCCATTTCATACTGCAACAAAAACCATTACCGTGGCAAACAGCCCCACAGGGGACACCATCTTATTCCATGAGCCTCAGCTCCAATAAAAGCTATAAAGTAATACCTTATAACCAAACATTGCCACCTTTCTTTTCGCTCTTTTTACAGTGACAAATAAGAAAAGCTTGGTGTTTTTCAGCTGAGGGAAAATCTTTGTCGTGGCAAGAAAAAGCCTCCTTTGCTCTGATTTAAGCTTCTGGAGCTGAAATGCAAAGCAGACATCTTTCTTTAAAAGGCTCCTGCACATAAAATAAACAAGAGGAATAAGTGTAACCTGCAGCCCTCCTCTCACCCAGCCAATCCATTTAAGAGAGCCTTCTGATTTATGAAAGGATTCTGTACAATAGGGGGCTTTAATGTGCTTTATTAATATTTTTTAGTTTATGAAATTGGATGAAAGGGGTCATGGTAGCCATTAAGCAGATTAATGGTCGATGTTGGGTAAAGAAGATGCAATAAACCTAAAAGTTAATGCTGTCGTCGCCGCGGAAAAGGGCTGATGGGAAAGCAAGTCGGAAAGCAACTAATAGACATAATTCAGTAAGGTAATGTCTGATAACTGCAGACAAGATGGATATCACTTGGCAATATTATGGAGTGTGTCGAGGAGCGCGGGCACATTTATGTACATTATTTATGCCCAGTAATGAACACCATAATGAAAAGTGGACACACCGATAAATATGAGGCGGCAATAGATCCTGCCCGATAATCATTGGTGCAATTAACGTGTCCCACCGAAGTGCCGTCAGCTGGGAGTTTTTACTTTCCTCGCCCCAAAGTAAATTTGGGCCTAAAACATCCGATTTTAATCATAGATATGGCTCGGAGTGAAAGAGGTGGCCCGAGGCAGGAAATAACCTGCTTCTTCCATCATGGAAGATGATGAAAAGTAGTTTACACCCACTTAATGGGTGAGGAATGTTGAAAGCTCTCATTTGCAGAGGCTACCCAATCATTTATAAATATGTGTCTTTTGAAGATAATGACTTGTCGGCACAAATGGGTAGAATTACCCTCCCATTGATTGTTCAAATCATCATTTGTCTAGTTTGCTTTCTCACACACCCCGTTGTGTCACAGCCATCCTCAAGACCGTACTGGCATGAAGTGCTAAAGAGACAAAGCACATTTTTAGATGGGAAGAGCTGTAGTAGCTCCTGTTCTACTTTGGCTGTAGTTCAGCAACGTATTTAGACAGGTAATTGAAGCCTGGATGACTTTTAGTTCAGGACATCTAAGCTTTACAAATATGTCTGTAGGGGAGGTGCAAGCGTGCCCTTTGTCCAAGTTTTATTGGACTGTATGTCTGTGTGTGTGTGTATGTGTGCACGCACACACCGGAGTTTGCAGCCTGCTGCTCGGCTGTGATAAACTGCCATTACTGAGCTGCTTGTCAGCCAGAGGTGATCTATCAGTGTCAGAACTACTCAGCGTGCTGAACATCCCCCATTCTCACGGGCGTATCAAAGCCTATCTCTGTCTGCCCAAGCCTCTTCAGTCCCTCTCTTCTCCTAACCTGAGCTCTGTGCAGAGTCTACATCCTGCCCCAGCCTCATTCACCATTTATAGATCATACCCACACTTACACACATATTGCATTCAGACTTTTTTTTTCTCACTCTGTGCACTGTGTACGAATTGGGGTAGCATGATATGGACAAAATATCATATTGTGACTGTATTGCTATGCATTACAATTGTCATTTCCCATGCAATATATTAAAGGGCCTATTTCATTAAAAACTATAGTCTCCTAACTAATAAAGGTTTAGATTAATGAAATATAAGATTTTGTCATGCATGTATCTGCAATTTGCTCAAACAGTCATGTGACAAAATTAAGACAACTCATGAAAACCCTCATGATGACATTTTAGGATTGTCTGATAGGCATTTTTACGCATCTTGTGCTCTGCTCTTGGGCTAGGATGGCTTGACCTGACCAAGGTGGCAATTGTTTTACCTGTAAATTATTATGTAGACAGGAGAGTGGCTGATTTCTTAGTGTTCTGAGATCTTTTTTAGTCTCTTCCCAGACTCATGTGCATCTACAACCTTCTTTCTGAAGGCCTCAGAGAGTTCTTTGGATCTCGCCATGATGATACCACTCAATTCAGCACTTAGGACCAACTCAAGCTAAATATCTGAGGCTTAAATAACACAGGCTCCTCCAGAAACTCCTCAAACAATGTTCTAATCATCTGCAGCTGATGTGCTGCACCTGATTCTAATATTAGACTATTTGAGTAGTAAAAAATGAGGGGTTGTCTTAAGTTCCTTTCTTAAGTGTCTTCCACACAATAGAAATGAAATAAGCTCTTCTAATTGCACCTGTTCTTAAACAGCATTTTACATATCTGTTATGTTTACACGGCTCCTACAGACTATGGTATACCCTGTGGTATCTGTACATGTCCAATGTGAGGAAACAATTATTGGAATGGTGTTATATAGATCTTGGTTTTAGTCACCCCAGTTACTGTATTTCATTTCACCCCAGCTTGTTTTCCTCAGCCTGACACACAGAGGTGTGGAAAGCTCACTGATTTAGAGGTTACAGCCCCATGAGTGGTGCTTTCAGGAGACTATCAGGCTTCACTGTGGCGTCTTAAAGTAACAGCGTGTTGCTGTGGATGAGGCAACAGTTTGAGCTGCTTAGGAAAGTAGTGAAAGCTTACACTGAGTCTATGAGATAATTTAGTAAAAATACTAAAGTAGTTTCATTAGTAGTGATTAGTTGATCACAATTAGATTACAAACTTGATAGGATAACTGATTTGATCTCTACTTCTTTGAATTGATAAAAATAAAGGTTCTCTGTGAGGGCATAATTTACCTTGTTTAATTGCTTTGGACATCCCTCTCCCTCAGTTATCCAATGAGATGCTAGATGCGAGCATACTAACAGAATTGGACAGTTAGTGTTCTCCTCCAAGCATATTCAGGCTGTGAATTACTGGGGTGAAATGAAAAATAGGAACATGATTACATTTGGAGGGGGAAGGGGGGTGAATTACCTAGTCCCTGTAGAGAAGTACTGCAAATAGAAATAGCTCTCTGGAGCAGATGCACATTAACCTTTTGGCACCATGCCCAATGCCAGACGTGGGCTGGAGGGGTATAAAGCCCCCCAGCATTGAGATATGGAGCAGTTCTCTGGAATTATGGAGCTCTATCCAATACTTTTGGGATGAGTTGGGGAGCTGGGGATGAGGTAGGGGGATGATCACCCAATATATTAAGCTCACTAACATAATCTAGTAGAAAGTCTTCCCTGGACAGTAAAGAAAAGCAGGATAAACTTGTTTGCAATACCCTTGATTTTGGAAGGAACAATGAATGAGCAGGTGTCCCAATACTTTGTTCCATATAGTGTAACTAAATTGGGAAAAATAGGTAAAACTTGGGGGGAAAACTAATACAAATAATATAAATATATAAAGCTTCCTACATGCTTTTTTGGCACTGATATATGGCTCCATGAAAACAGTAAAAAATAGGTGGTATATGTGGTATATGTACCCAGAATATTTAGCATATGAATATATCTTCTATCTCCTCCCAAGCCATCCTTACACCCTGCATTGCCGCTTTGTGCGCTGGGGGTAGGGTGTGCAGGAATTGATTTGTGCACTGAAGCCCAGATTGAATTGATTTGCTCTTTGTGGGCTCTTCCCTACACCTGTATTCTGCCACTGTTCGCTGGCCGGACTGCCTCCAGGCTGAGCCCTGTCATTTCAGAGGCTGTCACAGGCTGTTAGGTGTGACTCTGAATTCCCCACACCCCTCTCCGTGCCTCGGCCTGACCATAAACACAGTCTGGCACCCTGCCGTCTGCTTCATTATCTCGACGGAGGAGTGTAGGACCTGTTGGCCCACTGCTCCCAAAGCTGCTCTCACTTTCTCCGAATCACTGCCCCGCAGGGTCTGGAGGTCCAATCTGGCTTAGATAAAGAAAAAAAGCTCTCTGTGGACAGAGTCACAGAGGCTGGAATTAGAAAAGTGAACTGCTTATTGATATCTAGGATAAAGACACCATGTGTAGTTGGGGGAGCAAAAATGAATAAATGATTGTTTTATTTATGAGTACAAAGGAGTTCTTTGTAATGAGCTAATAACAAATGGTTCTTAACTCTGCCAGACAAAAAATGAATAACTGGTACATTAAAGGGCCTCTATAATTGTCTGATGTACTAGTAAAATGCACCATTCACTCCCTAGTCCAACCAATTGCATTATTTTTGTGATGTCACAAAAGACATATTCACAAATCTTCGCCTCTTCAGTTGATTGTAAGTCATGTTTAAACACTGGCTGTTTTTTTTTACCGAGGCACAGTACAAGCAATCCAGTCAACCATACTTTCTAGGAACGTACAGTCCTTTACATATTGTAGCTGTTGCATAAAAAAACCTTCTTTCTATCTCTATTTTTGCCATTTTACCCTTTGAATCTGACAGCTGTCCTTTACATTGTGTCAAATCGTGTGATGAACAGTCCAGTAAAAATAGCCCAAAATAACCTAATAATAAATAATATATCTTTTTGTGTTGACTTCCATTGAACGCTCTCCTGTAAAGTCACCACTTCGGAGATGCAAGGTTTTTGTATCTCAGTGTCTCAGTCACAGTAACCAAAATTGCTAGTTTAATTCTAAAGGATGAACGGACGTCGCATAATAATCTCATTAAATGAACTATGATTTATGTTTTGGCTACATTAACACTCATAAATGTCTGTGAACATCCCTGAACATCAGAGAGATCATCAAGTCTTCAAACCGAATACACTGGCTACCTTCCAAGACGGTCAAACATGGATTTTGACTGTAAACGCTCAGTAACATATGCGTATAAGCCTACTAGCTTATTTCTCTTGCTCTTGTTGATCTCTTTCCTACAGAGTCCTGCCACTCATGCTCTGCCTGTAGGTAAACCCTGTTAGATCTGCTGGCGGTGGAGCTTATGTGGATAGCTTTGGAGGCAGTAGGTGGCAGTGTTGCACTGCAGTGATCTCTGTGTCCTTTAAATGAAGAGCACTGATGTATTTGTTTATAAAATGTTGAGTGGAGTTTAACGTATTGGCTGTAATCTGCCCTGGCTTGCAACTAGTCTCAGGCAAATAGATATATGGATTGGCGAAGAGGAAGCCAATGAGAGATACCAGGGAAATCAATATTTATAGTGCCGTAATGGTCTCTGAATAGAGACTAGGATTTCTCTTTCAATAGGAAAAGCAGTTGGCTGTGTGTGTGGGGTGGTTCTGAAGCACTATCGAGCTATCAAGAGGAACTGAGTTATGCTTCATTTTTCCTTTTCTTCCCTTTCCTTTTCTTTTTCTGTAATCAGAATGTGGCTGATGCGTTAATGTAGGGGTCTGTGCAACGCCGAATGCAGTATTAGTGTCATTTAATTGCCCAGGCACTATATGCTTTGCAAAAAAAAAAGAAAAAGAAAAAAAGAAGGGAATAAAAGTTTGTGTGTTTTCCAGGAATATGCATATTAAGAGAGTGCTCTTAATTTCATTTGTTTCTCATAATGACCTTTGTGAACCTCTCAAGCTGAGCACAATTACCACGCGCTGTTAAATAGATTGTTCAATTGAATTAAAATTAATATTCCCTCAATTAAATGCTGTAAGGTTAACTAACTCTAAATGTTGAGGAGACAGTCCAATATGATTATTGAATTGTCCTTGATTGCTCCTTGTGAAAAAAAAGAGGCCCTGGATGTGCCTGAAATAGAAGGGAAAATTATATGTGAATACCTATGGGGAAACGATAAGGAGAAATGTCCCATTTTAATGAATCTATTGTGTGAATGGAAAGAAAAATTAATTACGCTCCTAAATATTGCGTGTTTGAAAATTGACAAAGAAATTAAAAAGGAGACCAATCAGGTGGAGAAAATAAATTGGCTTAATTGCCATTCGAAATAAAGATTTTGAAGGAAAACTTCTTTAATCAAACCAAGCAATAAGAAAGTGCTTGCTGGGAGTTAATTAGTTTATTCGTTAATTGGTAATAAAAGTATTGTAAGAGAGACCGGGGGAAATCTAATTGAGATTTTAAGCTTTCTCTATCAGTTCAGATGAAATGCATGGGCTGGTGTTCTAGCTGAGGAAAGGAGTTGTCAGCTTTTACATGAGATCAACACAAGAGGAAAACACATGTGTCGAGTCAATCCTAACAGTCGTATATACATGGTGGGCTCATGAAGTAATGACTCAATTGCTTTAGTGTTACACTGACGGAGCGGATGAAAGGACGGTGGCTCCGACAATCTCTCTCTCGCTCAATCTCTCTCCCGCTCATTCGCGCTCTCAGCAGTTTTTTTACGCTGAAATTTAACTGAAATTTAATGAGAACAGTTCTGCAATCATGTGGAGTGAATTAGTGAGCTTGTCACCAGTGGACCATTGAAGACACATTATAGCGTAAAACTCACGCTGGGCCCTGGAACAGGCCCAAACTCATTACTGCCAGGATGGCACTGTCTCAGCTCTGAGATGGAGCCCAGCAACTCTATTGTCAGAAGTGTTCTTAATGAACCCTTGACATGTCAACATAGAAGAGAGACTGGCGAACGGCTGTGCACTCTCATGGAGAAAAAAGAAAAAAGGGGACACAAAGGGTTCTTTGGAGTGAAGCTACAGCAGTACCTTTTGGTGGATGATTCTTTATTTTTTAAGAACCAGGATGTAAACAAAGTGTGTAAATGTGAAGAAATTTTAAAAAGTAAGGAACTGTCATAAAATATAGCCATAAAATTTCAACCAGTGAAAGGTTTTGCAAGAAGTATCATTAAAGAAGAAATGTATGAAATTTTGGCTCCCCCTACACTTAGAGAGTGCAGTTCACTTTTACACCACTGCCGTCAATACAAATTGTGCTTTGAGACTCCCCTCATAGACAGCTGTACACATACATTTGTTAAGAAGCTGAAGTGAAAGAATTACTGGACTGAGGTGGTAGACTAATGTTATAGGATTTTTTTTTTAAACACAAATATGACTCAAAGTCACATTTGACCCAAGTTATAGTGCTGTAGCCGACATTCCAGACCTGAAGTGGCAATGACAGGGTGGCCATTCTACCCATTACAATCCAGTTTGCTGCTAAAATAAAGTTGAAGGCGGTATTTTTAAGGCCAAATTGTTACATACTGTTGCTTTAAATCTCTGAAAGCTACATCACAGGAGGTTATTACATGAAACATATTTGTGTGTATTGTTATGAATTCACTGCTTCATGCCTAAGATATTGGTTTTGGGATAGTTTGATAAAATTTTGGACTAATGTGCTTATTGTAAATCATGTGACATGCAGGCCCAAGAGGTACATGAAGGACACTGTAAGGCAATCTAGTCCCAAAAGAAAACTCAACTTACTTAGATTTCAATTAAAGTAGCTATATTTGAGAGCTCTGGTTCTTACCACCCCAGTAAGTTTCTCTAGAACAGCAGTGGGCAATTCCAGAGGGGGCCGGCCGGATTCCTGCACAGTGTTGTGCTTTTCCTGTTCAAGCACACCTAATTCAACTTAATTACAAGGTTTAGAAGACCTGTTAGAGCAGGGAAATCAACAAACTGTGTTGGACTCCAGTCCCGGTTGCCCACCCTTGCTCTAGAATGTAGCATTTCACATGAAATCACTCTGGGAATGAGTTTGTTTACAATTAAATTACTGAATTATGCTCATTTCTTTGGAACAATCGGTTCAATTCCCCTTAAAGGAATGTATTTATTTATGTTTACTAATATCTACTTATACTAGAGCACACAGTGGTTTAAGGGGAAGCAGTGGAGGATAGCTAGTGGCATGCACATGTTGTGTGATAGATTAAATTTGCTCTCTTTCTGTCTGTGTGTCTCATTGCTCTCTTCAGACTCCTCCCCCCCGCCTTGCCTCTCCTCACCAGTGGGGTGTTAAAGACGTATAGAGACTCTGCCTATGACGTTTCTTGGAGCGCACAGGATGGCCGGGGCAGAGCGAAAGACAGAACAAGAGAGAGATTATTCTGAAGAGTGTGTTGATTTGCAGCTGTGTCTCCTCTCCAAGGACACTCCACATCTCTGTGTCATCACCCTTATCCCCCCACCAGCTGTTTACACTGCTGTTGTCGTGCTGGCTCATTCTGAAACATTAGTCTCCTCTCACCTAACCCTACAGGACACTGTGAAGAAAACTCATTTAGTACTTTGACCCAGAACTCCTCTGAAAAGCCCTGTAGAATAGAGTCGGTAGATGCTTAAGGGTCATCTCCATTGACCTTGATTTGAATGGGCTTTGGAATCATGACTTGTAGGTTTTAATGTCTCTCAACTATAACCGAGAAATGATATGCTGTCTGACAGATTGGGAGCTAAACTGGCCTCCTCGGGCTAGTAAAGGCATGCCATATGGCAGTGAAAACAACAAAAGGAGAGGAAACGTTTCATCTGATTTGTTTTTTCCTAAGGTAGGTTTGCACCTTGAAAAGACCAGCTCTGTAGGGGCCGGCTTACTTCTCCAGCTACTTCAGTATTTGCTTTCTTCTGTTTTAAAGAGCCAATATTAACCATTAGTGTGTACCATTCACTCACATTTCAAAGCCAAAAATGACACATGTACACATCTGCCTATTCAGCTTATGGCAACCCATCCTGCCCATTCACGTTGGAGTATGTGAAAGCATGCTTGATGTGTTTTAGCTCTCACTGCTTTATGAATGAGGCACACAATGAGGCAGCAGTCAATAGGGCCTAGGGCTTTATAGGTGTGTTTACCTAGTTTGTAAATAAAGGGTTACAATATCTAGTCTTGATTCTAAGCTTTTGTCATCTTTGGAGTCTGCTTTTATTGCTGTTTGGAAACATGAGCTCAAGTCAGTTGACCTAATACATCACCTATAGCATTACAAAGACATTTACATTGAATGGACCTTTATGTTTCCTGACCTGAATGACCCTGTGGGTCATCTGGCTCCTTTCTAAAGTCTTGAGGATCACAGGTGGTGTTGGGACAGAGGGTGTTGACAAGATGCACAAGTACCTGTAGAAAAAGATAAACCATGCAATATTAAGCTAGCTAATCAAAGTATACCTACCTGTGGCATCATATGAAGGATTAATGACCATACTAGTTCTGTCCTTATGTATTTAATTGGTCCAGACATTCTAGACATTCCAGTCCAGTGGACGGGGCTTATGGTACATGATATTTTCTCTAGTGTGTAGAAAACTGGCAGGTGTTTTTGTCTCCAGAGGTTTTGCAGTCATGAGAAAATGCTCATACTGAGAGGTCGGAATAAGATGGCTGAGGTCATCATACTGATTTATGTTTTATATATAGTGTAAATAGTGTGGTTTGAATAAATCGGCTTGCCTTGGAAGAAGCCCAAATGCCTTTTTAAAGTCTTTTTGGGTGGACGTCTCATTAGCACCACCACTCCAGATTAGACGTTACAACACAGAGAAAGCCTGAGATGCAAGCATGACACTGTAAGAGACATTGGCCCAACTTTAGACTTAAGAAAATCAAACGTTTGGAAGAGTATTTATCAGAAAAAAGATCTGGTCTAATTTGTGGCTATAAAAGTGGTAAATGCTAAGTCCCTACAGCTGATGGCCAAGGACATCTCATCATAACGAAGACAAATCCACATATGTCTGTGTGGGAAATCAAAAACACTGCAAAATACATGTATGACCAGGTCCCAACATGCTAAAAGGTACTTAAAAGAGCCTACAGAATCTTGGAGAAACTTCTATCAGAGCGATGGTAAGATCCACACACTTTTTAGTAATTTGTGGGTTGATTTTGGAAAACCAAAGCCTTGACCGATGCCTTTTATTGTTGTATTATAGTCTGTATTACAGTCTTATAAGGGTTCCCTTGACTTTCAACTTTTCCCTTGTCACAACTCTTCTCCTTATGTTGACAAACAATAAGAGACTCCTAGAATCCAGTCTAGAATCCAGATTAGAGACTAGAGGTCTCTTATATTTGCAGCTATTAAAGCTATTGAAGAGACCAGAGTATTTAGAAACACCTGTGAAGCTCTATCATGAACTTTGTGTGAAATGTACACATTTAAAACTGTTGAGCCCAGAGGAAAATAAAAAGATAATGCCAGTGCTGTGAAAAAGCGTTTACCCCCATTTCTGAATTTCTGAATTTATGCACATTTGACACACTGAATGACATTACATCTTGAACTAAAACCAAATAATACACAAAATAAACCCTAAAGGAATATAATAATGGCATTAACATTTATTGTAGGTCTATTTATTAAGAAAATATATTTAACACCGACATCAGGTCATCTGTTAATAGGAAATAGGAAATGCAAACCTTTGGAATGGCCTAGTCAAAGTCCTGACCTAAACCTGAAACATGCAATGTATGCTCAAAGGCCTACAACTGTCACTGAGCTGAAGCTATTTTGCAAGAAGAAATGGGCCAAAAGTCTTCCACTGCTTTGTGAAATTACAGATTAACAATTAAAGAAAGCATTTGACTGCAGTTATTATTGTTAATTGGGGGGTATATAACCATCCTGTCAAAGGAAGGGGTGGTCTCACAGGGATTAGATGTTGAATGTCTTCTCCTAATTAATATACTTTAAGTATCTACATTGTTATATTTTCATTCCCTCAGGGTCTAATTTAAACCTTATTGGGTTTTGGTTTAAGATGTAATATCATGTAGTGTTTGAAATGTGCACAAATTCAGGAATTCAGGAAATCACAGCAGTGTATATCAGTCTTAAAGACACGATAACAAAAACAGCCTGATCAGCTGGAAATATATATATATATATATATATATATATATATATATATATATATATATATATATATATATATATAGAGAGAGAGAGAGAGAGAGAGAATAAGTAAAGAGATGGTTCAAGCAATGAAGGTACAGGTTCCACAGTGAGCAGTCATGAGTCTGAGGCCTGCGACTTTGACAGGGTGAAGGTCAAGGCTGATTCAACTGCGGCTGCTCACCCAAGCAGCAGAAAAAAAGATGTCGCGGAAGAACAGGCATATCCGCTTAACGTGTTTAATGCTTCCCACACGCAAATGCTCGTTGCCATTCTCTTTGAAACTCAGCAAATGGTGATTAATTTTTTTATTGTCCAAATTAGAATTTTAATTTGGAACTGTGAGATGAAAAGAGTGCATTTCTATGGCTGGCCAGCAGCAGTAATCCTTTATGACACAAAGTTTGGCACGAGGGAGTGTAGCCCTCTCTTTGAGATGAATTGCGACATGATAGTCGTCAGTCTCTTCACAGCTTTCCTCTTTTCTCCTTCCTCTGCCTCTGCTTCTCACACACTCCTACACACACTTCCTTTCCATTTCTCAAGTGTTGAGCAGTCATGCTGAATTCCCTAAATCATTTTTTTCTTCCACTTAGTTTGCATGAGTGATTTCTCAATGTTAATCTCATTTGTTAATAAAGTAATTTTACATGATTGTTTATACAATGTTTTGAATATTTTTTTTCTTCCTGAGGCCATTAATTTCACTCAGATTTAATATGTTGAAATATGATATGAACATCTGAAGCTGTGTAGAAAAGAGCTCAGTTCTTCTGTTGGTGGTAGCTGTGTGGTATATGATTGTAAGCCTGTGTTTGGCGTGCAGCTGAATTGAATGTATGTGGAGCACTGGAGCTTTCACAGACTCAAAAGTAATTGGACAGTTAACTGATAAGCAGTTTATTGGTGTAGCTCCCCAGCTCAGATACAACACCTCACAGACACCTGTGCAGACCAACACCACACTGAGAGTGATGTGGGGATTAAATGCAATCAACAAGCCTCTTAGAGAACAAGGCCAATTGTGCCAAGGTGTGGTCTGTTCACTCGTTATTTTTTCAAAAATCAAATTAAGAAGATAAAATGTCTGGAATTGATTCCAAGTGTTGAATAATGACGTTGATGATGTGATAGTGAAGGAGTCTTTGATTAGGCTGCCAAAAACAAAATACACCACATCAGATGGATATCAGAAACTTTAGAAGTGGCCAAATTAACAATTTGGTACAATTTTGAAAAGAAGGAATGCACTGGCAAGCTAAGCAACGGAAAAATCCCTAGGAGAGTGTTTAAGACAATTAAGGGGACGATCGCAGAATACTTTCCCTAGAAAAATGCATCTTCATCGTGAGATTCCTTCACACAACAATTGATGCCGAAAGTATAATCCAGCCTTGAAGCGGATGGAGAATTCTGTGAGAGCCCCAATTCCAGTAATAATACATGTTGCTGTTGCCTTGCGCATGCAGAGAATGTACTTAAACTTTCCGAGTAAGAATATGATCAGATACAGTGTTTAAGTGTCTATTATTCTATTATTATATAATCTATTAAACAGATTATTTTAAGAATTACCCACCTCGTTCAGTCAGATAGAAGTTGTTTTCAGAATGGCCCCAATCAGACTAGTCTAGTCCGATTAAGGAGTGTACATAGATGTATTCTATTCCTATTGAGCTATTAGTCAGATTATTAACTGATTATCACCCATCATGTAATTGTTGATGTAAAAAGTTTTCAATGCCAACACACCTACATTAATTTAAATACTGAGGATTGACTTCAAGATGCAAACCAATGGAAACACTCAAGAACAGAGAGTCAGATTAGACATTTAAGGCTGATGGACTGATAGAAAACATCTAAAAAAAAGCCTACCTTGCCCCAAGATTCTTTGGACAGAAGAAGCCATGGTTAAATTGAGTCTAGAGAAGGAAAGGAAGAGGTTGAGATCTGAAGCACACCACATCATCTGTCAAACATGGTGGAGGCACTGTTATAGCATGGGCATGTATGGCTGCAGTTGGGTCACTGGTGTTTATTATGATATGACTACTAATAGAAGTGACAGGATAAATTCTGAAGTGTATAGAGCTATACTTTTTGAACATATTTAGTCAAATGACAAAAGACTAATAGGATCATTAACACATACAGCAAAAGCAACACAAGGCCTTCTTAAGGCATTGATTAATTCCATAAATCCTATCAGTCTTTTGGAATTTGATTAAATATGACCACACCGGTGACCCAATTGCAGCCATACATCCCCATGCTAAAACAGTGCCTCCACCATGTTTGACAGATTGTGAGGTACGCTTTAGATCGCAAACCTTTTTTTCTTGAACCTGACTGTATACAGAATGTATTTGCGTTCAGTATAAGTTAGATACAGATACTTCCTCAGCAATTTGAATGAAACGTACAGTTTCAATGTTGAAACCTTTAACTCTGTCAGTGTTGTTACACCATTCGAGTGTTCCATGACACACTAAACCGTGCCCACTGTTCACAACACCAGTGATGATTTCTCACTGCACTGGAATCCAATGCACTGAGGTCAATAAACTGTTACTCTCTCTGCACTAGAGTTTATTACTCTGTTTTTTTATCACTTGATAATATAATGTAATAATCAGTCAGTTCTGAAACGAATATCGATTTTTATGGTATAGAGTAGGTACATGCACTCATGCCAACCTTTACAAATATTGCAATAGGTAATAAAAGAAGGGCTTGATTTGCTTATACATTTGTGTGTCCAAATGTTTGTGGACAACCCTTCTAATGAATGCATTAAGCTACCTTAAGTTAAGCCCAAGCCCATGCAAACAGGTGCAGCTTGTCAAGTCCCTGTAGAAAAGAACTGCCAATAGAATAGGACTCTCTGGAGCAGATAACATGAAACTTGAATCTTTTTAAGGCACCATGTCTAGAGGAATATAAAGGTTCCCCAGCTTTGAGCAGTGGAACAGTGGAACTGTGTTCTCTGAGTGATGGCGCTCCATCCAATACTTCTAGGATGAGCTGGGGAGTTGGGGTAAGGTGTGGTGGGGTATTGGCAAGCACTTGGTGATACAATATGCATCAGAATAGGGGGGTTATGATATTCTGATATATTGTGATACTGTAAGAAAGATCATATACTGTGATTTGTTTATCAAAAAAAAAAAAAGAATACCTGACAGAGCGTATTTTATGCTATCAGAACAGTGGGATCTGAGGACAAAGTACAACACTGCCATCTAGTGGCTGGAGTCTAAACACAGCACAAAGTGAACCACTGTCTGCAACTAATCTTTGTGTTGAAACTAATAATTAAAAATACATTTTGAAAATTGATAAGGTGTGTATTTTGTTTATCTAGGGTTGGATTTGAGTCCCACCTGCTGTGTTTAGAGCTGGCAGAAGAGGAGTCGGTATGGTGGAAATCTGGAGTTGTGTGAGAGGACATGGGAAATCTGAGCTGTAATCAGTGCTCATTATCTAATTAGCCAGTGGAAGCTAGACCAGCATTCCTCACAAAGAGGAAGCACACACACACACACACACACACACTCTCACACACACATACACTGACGTATGCTTATATCTCAATCTTGAAAGTTTGCATTAGACATAACAGAATTAAACTTGTGTGAAATATGGTCTAGACGACTACTGTGCATCTCCTCAGGCCATAATACAATTTGCACTTTGCTGCCTTTTTTTTTCCACTGTAATTGGGCAATGTCTGAAACTGTTAATTAGCGTGTGCGGAATCCATCCCGAGCTTCTGGTAAGGGGCATCATTCAGGATGATTTCAGGCTCCGCGCTGTAGCATGTGGTGCTGGGGCGTGCTATGGCCACAGCCTGTGAGAGCAACTGCTGATTAGAGCAGAAAGCACAGCCAGCAGCAGCCTGGGTTAATGAGAGAAGATAAATGAACAGACATAAATCAGCTTTATTGAGCAAACAACCACCATTACAAAGGATTTGTTTAGCAATAACTTTCGGAAGATGAGACCAATGGCTCAACTCCGGATGCCAGAAATGGAGTCCAAATGTGAAGCGTATTTTTTCTTTCCCCCCGTAGACTTGGATGTCTCCGTTGGGCTGTAGAAGAACCAGATATCACACGCTACTGGGATGAGGATAGGTGCGCGTGAGTGTGTGTTTGTGTGTGTGTGTACAAATGTCTGAGAGAGATTGGGTGTGCGAGATATGAAATACCATCCATTTGCTGTTGATGAAAGTGCCGCATGAATATCAGAGCACGACGATTGCATATAGTATCAGGCTCTGTGGACACAACGCACACATCCAATCCCCCCGCAGAATAAATCTCCTGAGACTAAAGTGATGTTTGACCTTGCGAACTCTCCGCAACTGCTGCGTCCGCCCGTCCGTGCTGAATCAAACCGGTTCTCTAATATTGATGAGTAAATATGTGTCTTATCGATCTGGAGCCGGGCCCCCTTTGACAGCAAACACGGATTTGCCATTCAGAAAGGTGTGTTGTGTTAGCATTATGCTAATGGCTAATGGACAGAGCAAGGCAGATAATAAGGAGGTCAGCATTCACACCGTGCAGGGTTGTTTGCGATAATGACGTCTGCAAACTTTGCCATTTTTCTTTCCCTGTTGCCATTCTTTTCCACCCCAGGTGCCCCCCATCCCCACCCTGGGGTCAAATGCTACAGCAGAAAGCATGAAACTGAATGGGCTGTAAATTATGTTGAGTCTACTAGGTAATGAGCATGTTTTGCATGGTTTTTGGCAAAAAACAGTGTTAAAAAAATATGCAATTCTGAAAAACAGAGGGGCAAAACGTGTTAATTGGGGTGATGATAGGTTTAATAATAATAATATTAATATTAGTAATAATAATAATAACAATGCCATGGAGACTGGAATGGCACACATGCAGTGGCATGAACAGGTTTCGGCACACCAATCAAATGTTTGCTTTCTGTGAATATATGAGTAAGTAGAAGATTAACTGATCTTCAAACAACATGAAGCTAAAAATGCAATGTTGTTTTCCTCCCATTTGACTGCAAAAGATCTCAGGACGATATTTGCAGTTTCTAGAAGAGTGGTGCACTCTTCTACTGTGCAGCAACACCTGCACAAATATGACCTTCCTAAAGCAGTCATCAGAAAAAAAAACTTGACTGTGTCTTACCCTTATAATCTTAACAAGCCTTATGCATTTTGGAAACATGCTCCGTGCTCAGAACAGAACGTTTTGGCCAATGTGAGCAAAGGTATGTTTGAAAAAAAAGGGCTACAGAATTTCCACAGTGACTGAAAAAAACACCTCTACAACTGTTAAACATGGAGTGGATTGCTTATGGTTTGAGTTTGTGTTGCAGCCAGTTGCACCCCCACTCAGGAATCTCACTGTACTTTTACAAGGGTGAAAAAAAACCCATGCCAGAATAGAAAGACTCTTAGACCATGTAGGTTACCCAAACGTTTCCTTTTGTTTGTTATTTTGAAACTGTTCTGACTATGCCATCAGCATACAAGGATTCTGGAGGAGACAAAGACACCCCCACTCCCCCTTTTCTAGTATGTGGAGCCAGATGAGTTAAAAGGAAGGTGACGGGGTGGTACAGGGTTGCAAAGACACATGCACTTGAACAAGGTAGCGATGGTAGCTATATGAGATTGGGAGGTGGGGCTTCAGGCATGTTCCTCCTCCCAAATTGTAGCATAAGACCCCAATTTGTTAAGGCCCCTGGGCTGCAGATTGCACATTCTTTCCTAAAGAACCTTTGAAAGTCCCCTTTTTGTAAGAACGTACACAAACATCTTTCTACCTAGCCTTCAACATAGCCAAGTTGATTGCACTGGCATGTCTACATGGCTGCAGACAGAGGATTAGAAATAGAACTTTTACGCTTTCAAGTCAATCAATTTCTCTTCATATAGTTGTAAAGGTCAGGCAGACATATTTCATGTAGGATAATACCGGTTTGCTCATAGTCACAATGGAAAGTAACCTACATGTTTGACCCATACTGAAGTAAGTCATTTCTCCCAGCTGTCATCACGATGTCACATTCCTCCCCTGCAGTTTTTAATGAAGAATTCTGCTTATTGCTCTCTTTAAATATACCATTTATAGATGGACCTTTTGCCACTGACTAAGAACCAGTAAAGGGTGTTGATGGGAGCCGTACATGAGAGAGTTCTTCATTCTGGGGCTTCTGAGGCATTAATGGAAATGAAGCGCTGAATTCACTGGCCCTCTGATCTCAATGAAATAGGAAACACAATGAGATGAGAGCCGGCGAGAGAAAATTTAGATGACTGCTGCCTTAAATCACATCTGACTGTACAATTGATCTTGTTCTCTGTAATAACAGCCTGCTGACGAGTGAGAAAAGGGGAGAGAGCCAAGTTACCTGAGAGACTGCCCACCTCAATTTACTCCTACGCAGGAGATGGTGAGCTATTTCTTTCTCTTTTTTTCCAAAGTAATACAGCGCAGGGTGTGAATGTACTAAATCTACCTCCCGGTTTAATCTGGATCATTATGGGCTACTTTAAGGCTAATACTGTAGGAGGTATTGGATTCTAAAGATGCTGGGTGAGATCACTGGAGTTGAAATACTGTTTCAGCTGGAAGCTTCGATAGTAGATAAAGATTTTGGTGCTCAGAGTGGTCAGTATTTTGGATGGACTGGCCTGCAAAGACTGGCAAAATTAGATTTTAATTAAGTATCATGGGGAGAAAGATCTTTAGTTAGTAGTTTATAATTAGTTGTGTAATTATTATGATAGAAACATCTGTGTTGCAGATGTTTCTATTATAATATTATTTATTACACCTAATTATATTAGTTTTCTCAAATTATATTTATGATATAGGTAAAATTACACATTTAGATTTACCCAAAACTCAATTAAAATATTTATTTTGAAGACAAAATTTTTTTTTCACTTGTTATTGTGTTACGACTTAGATTTTTCTTTTGGGAAAACCTAACTTAACTTGACTTTTCACTACCACAACCAAGTATAGTTTTTACTTTTGAATAAAATAAATTAAAAACACTTTCATTTTGTTAGGTCATTATTTGCAAGTCAATTTTCTGATTCAGTACAAACTGAAATTTCTAATAATACCATAAAAGAGACCTTAAAAAAAACTAAATTAGGTAATAAAAACTCTGAATCCCCCTTAATTGAATTCCACTTCAGTCTTTCATTACTCAGTTGACCACTACTAATATGCTAAAAACACTGACAGTATAACCATGTGCCAACACAAGAGTAAACACTACAGTACTCAGCCAGCATATAGTCACTATCAGTAATACAAATACCAGTAACTTGCTCCTACATCTGTTACATAAAGCACAGCGTCTTATCTAAGAGAAGGCCTCTGGGGGGAATGATTACACGCTGACGGTGACTGAGGATGCAGGCCACTCAGCAGAACCATCAAAAATGCTTCCAGACCAGCCCTGGTCCTGGAGGACCCTCTGCCCTGCACATTTAGTGGTTTCCTCCTCTAACAACTGTAACCTCAGGTAGGACCTGTTAATTATCTGATTACTTAGATCAGGTGTGTTGGGAGGGTAAACACTGAAATGTGGAGGACAGGGGTTCTCCAGGACTAGCGTTGGGTTCCACGCCATCTTTCAAATAACCATTTAAAGCTCCCTGATTTTTAAGAGTGTATATATTTTTTTTGGGCATGTTTTTGAATGTTATTATCAATCTCTCTAGCTGTAATATGCAGGGTAGGCCACCTACCTGTTCGCATATTGCTTTCTTCACTGCAGTTTTTTATTACCTTACATAGCTCACACCAAGGCGTGACGTGAAGGCTGGTTATTACATGTAGAGTCGCAATCTCAATCACTCCTTCTGTGTGATAAATTGTTCGTCGCTTTCACCACCTCTGTAAATATTGTTTATTGAAAAGCTTTCGTGAAGCCTGGATATGTTGTTTTCCCTCTATTCAAATGGAATTATGGGTCCTTGACAGAGCAGTCTCTTGAATAATTGGATGGTGGGGATGCAAGGGTTTGTGTTTGAATCAAACAGTGCCTGCGGTGTGTTTTCCTTGCCAGACCCAGTGATCAGTAATCTGGGGGAGTAGTGATGTCTGCTGTCCCGCCATGAGTTCATTTGAGCCCACACTCTTGCCTCCAGCCAGCACAGGGCAGGCAGAGCTGCACTGAGATGCACTGGCTCTCAGAATCTTCTGGAAAATGCAATTGAATTAACCTCCTTGCTCCTTTCAGCAGACCTCAATTTTGTTTGTGCAAGACAAAATAAAGACTCCTGCTCTGGAGATTCAGCTTTAATTTTTGTTTAAATTTGTGAATAAGATTTTAGCTTCATGGCTCATGCACACATGTGCTAGGTGTGAAAAAGAACTGAGCAGATGTGGGATGTGATCAACAATTTACATACAGTCATCTTTGTTTTTGCAATGATTTTGACTTTTTTTTGGGTGAGGGGTTGTGCAAAAGGAGTGCACAACTTATATCATTAATTAAAAAAAAACCCACTGAAATTAAAACATGGTCAAAACTACACAAACCCACCCACTCAGATTATTATAAATAAACATTTAACGATGGAGATGAAGATCACTAAACTAATCAAAAGACAGCCATTAAATTAAAAACCAAGCAATCATGCCTTACACAAAGTGCAAACATACACCCTGACATGAGCAGCTACACATTGATGGTGGGTGAAGGGAGGGGTGGGAACATGCAAATAGATGATTCCAGGAGCCAATGAGAAAATTCCAGGAACTGCTGTTCAAAGATGTGCAAGTCTGAAAAGCTCTGTTCATCAGTGTGCCTTTCGCTGTAAACCCTAATAAGTTAAGTTTACTCCAGTCATTACAGGTTATTTGTATTAATTTGACAAAACTTCTGAATTATTTTTGTAATTATTGTAATAGAAACATCTGTGTTGTCATTCTCCCAAATGGTTACCCTCACAACACTGAAAAATATTCTTTGGGCCAACAAAAAATATTTGTTATACTTAAAAATATATCATTTTTTCTTAAATTATATGTATAATATAGTTAGAATTATACATTTAGATTTAATCAAAATTAAAATGTTTCTTTAGAAAACAAAAAAAATATCTCAAATAAAATAAAAAGATTTAACTTTTAAATTTATTACAAAGACCATAAACAGTTTTTCACTTTTTAACCAATTTTATGACTACTACAGCCTAGTACACTTTTTACTTTTGAATATGAATAAAGTCATTTAAACACTTTCAACAATTTTGTTGGTTCATTTTTTGTGATGTCAATTTTCTGAAATTTCTAATTAGATATCTTAAAAATACTAAATTAGGTAATCACAACTTGTATTCATTTGACAAAATGCATGTGTTTGATTAAAAAAGACAAACAACAAGAACTTCACACTTAAAATGTTGCATACATTGTATGCAAAGTAGAAGTAAAGTAGTTTGCTGTAATTGCTGACTGGAGTTAACTTTGCATTTTTAAATGGTTACATTTTACAATCAATATAGCACACAGCCTTAACCAACCAACCAACCAACCAACCAACCAACCAACCAACCTGACTTACGGGCATAGCCTACAATGCTAAAGCCAAACAGTCAACCATTAATCCAATCGTATACTTAGCTACAAGAAGGTAGCACCAGTGGATATGACAACACACTGACGGTGAGTGTCAGTGAATGAAGGGCACACCCAGTTTGTCCTATAGGTGGTGCGTGGAGCCAATAGGGAAAATGTAGGTTGTTTTGCACCAACAAACTGTACAGGTTAGTGTGTATTATTAAAACAGCACATCACAGCACATGACATCACAGCTGTTACATGGAACTAGTTCAGAAATGATTAAATTCAACTTCAGTCCAGTTTCTATTTTTAAGAATGCAGTTTGCAAACTTGCATGGGCCAATCACTATGCGGTAATACACATGTACAAAAGCTTAATCAATCAGTCACACTGTCTGATGCTTGTTAAGGGAACAGAGAATCATGGCACAATATGTTTGTGGGTTCAAGCAAAGTAATTCAGATTTTCTTATCTCAGTGACTCAAAATGTAGATTTTCACAGTGCTGTTAACTGACAAGCAGTTTGAACTCAGTCAGTGAATTTCGTTGCGGGTAAAACCAGTATTTCCACACATTGCTCAACTATTTAGATTTAGGTAAACATTTGTGGTCATAAACTAGGAACTTTGAGTTGAATCAACTTCTAATAATTGGGTTTTGTCTGTTGCCATTGTCAACGGGATAGTGATTGGTCCATACAAACTTAAAAACTGCACACTCAAAAATTTTCAATAATTTCTGATATGTGCTTCAGCTGAGTTGTTTTAATAAGACACACTTGCACCTTTCCCATTGGCTCTTGGGACCATCATTCTGAATAATGGGCGTATCCTCCAGTCACTGACACTCACTGTCGAAGCTTTGTCGTCCCTGGCTACCTTCTCGTAGGCATTTGTGTATAGCTAAGATAGAAGTTGGCTGTTTGGCTTTAGGGTTCTAGGCTGTATAAGCAAGTTGTTGTTTTCTTTCTTGGCTGTGTGCTACCATATGATTATATTGTTAGATTAGCTTTTATCAGTGTTTGAAGAAAGCTAGATTTGGGAATGCTAATTTGACTCAAAATGTTCAATTTAGAGTAGTTGTTTTTAACATAACATGTTTAGTACCTTAAGTACATTTGACTCTAAACTTACATGGCCCTTGATTTTACAGCAGATACAAATACTTGGGTTTTAAGGTATAGGTACAGAAGATTTGTGTGTATAGTAATTTTGGTTTGTCTGTTCAATTTAAACACATGCCTTCATTCAACTCAATATAATTTTACAAATCACTGAAAAAAAAATTACGAAATTACAAAACTATGTTTTGAAAACTTAATGTCTTGAGGAGACGAATTATCTCAAATGATTTGCATAAACTTAAAAAAACCTATAGAGTTTACAGTGTGGAAGAAACATTGAAACTTACAAACAGTCGATTTAACTAAGTATGATAAGTTGGCAGATGAATTTTGAATGAATATATTGTATATATTGTTCATCAAACGTATTGTGTTGATTTTTTGAAAGAAATCCTTATATAGGTTCCAGACACTTAAATGTATTGTTGCTCAATCATTGGTTAAATTTGACTTAACAACCTTGATATGTAAATGAAATGTAATGCAAAATTCATCTGAAAAGAGGACTTTGGACTACTGAGCAACAGTCCAATTCTTTTTCTACTTAGCCCAAGTAGACACTTCTTCTTACGTTGTCTCTGGTTCACAAGTGGCTTGATATTAGGAATGCTGCAGTTGTAGCTTCTTTCCTGTAGCTCACTTAGCAAGTTTTTGAATGGACTTTTCTTGACAATCTTCTCAGGGCTGAGGTCATCCCTGTTGCTCGTGCTGTACCTTTTCCTACCACATTTCCCCTTTCCAATCAATCAATCCATTAATATGCTTCGATACAACAGTCTGTGAACAGCCAGCAATTTCATCAATGACATTCCGTAGCTTACCTTTCTTGTGGAGTGTGCTGATGATCGTCTTCTGGACAAGTGAGCTGTTAGCCATTCTGATCAAAGGTTACAAGTAATGAACTGACATAATTGTTTACCTGTTTCATGATGTTCTGTTTTTTGAAGATGTACTTTCAAAGACCTTACAGTATATCTAAGAAGTATGATTTGCAAAATTGAGAAGTTTATCATAAGTACTTAGGTAAGTAATTAGGAGATGTAGCCACTTTGCCAAAGTCTTAAAGAAGAAGACCCTCACTGTCACCCTCAACTGAAAGAAGATCCCAAGAACCAATAAGGCACTGGCCTGCCATGATCTAGAAGTTACTGAAACAGTGTTGCTGTCTACAGTCATGCAGGTATTACATCACCATGGACTGAGAGACTGCCACCTTCAAGCTTCTGAAAGAAAGGATCCAAGCGTGTTTCTGTTTGGGGTCTAATGAGGTAAACATTTTGATATTTCTTACTTTCTTCATGTAATTTTGTGGATCTTGAAGAGGACCTTTTGCAATTTGTCCAGTGGCTCCTTCTCTCATATTTGGTTTTGACTTTGAGTCTAATAGGAAGTGTCAAAACCACTGTCTTGGTAAAGCCAAGACGAGTCTATGCATTACTGTGTGGACTGAACCAAAGAGCTTGTGTTAAATGAGCTTTGTTGTAGAGCAGAGGGATGAGGCTTCTTTCTGCTGTGACCCGGCATCAGTACATTACTGCCTCCGAGACAGATGTGCTTTCTACAAGGCACCTCATCAACATGAAGAAGCACAGCGCTGAGGACTTCCCGCCACCGCAGACCAAAGTCGATCACTCTCAAACACTCACTGCTTGTGACCCAGTTAAATGCTCAAGATGTCTGAATGTTTGGGTATGTGGGTGCCGTCTGTTTGTAGCTATTTGTGGGGACCCATTGTCCCTATATTGCTTGGAAAACTGAGGATTCGTCTGAGCCACATGAGCTAAAAAGCATTTTTACATGAAACAAAGCTTGCCAAAGCTTTTATTGGAATACCTAACAGATCACAAACATGTCATTTTAGCTGCTCAGCTTGAATTTTAGAGTTGGGTTCAGGTTTATTTATCTACACTAAGGCAACGGCAATGGAAAACCTCCCTGTAGACAGCAATAAAAGTGTGTGTGTGAGTGTGTGTATGTGTACAGAGGCACTCCTGTGATCAGCGATTGACTTGGTAGAGAGGTCTAATTGGGACCTTGCTGCTGGACAAATGAGCTTAAGCGGCGGAGGTGAGCCTCGTTGATGAATCGGAGTATGTGCTTTCGTTAATGATGCTCATTCCAGAGTAATGAGCAGGGTTAGGGCTGACGTAACCCTGAGGCTAAGTTAGGGAGATGAATGCGGAGTGTGTGAGCGCCATGTCCTGTGAGACACACATCGACAGATCAGGCGAGTGGATCATTTGACAGATAAGTGGAAGTGCTTTCGGACAACGTGATGCTGGGAATCAGGGTTTTCTATCTGAAATGCATTTGCCACACTGAGGCACACCATTCGTAGCACCTGCTATCTAATCTCATTCCGAAGAGGCCTTTTTTGGAATACAAAATAGTATCTGTTTAGACTCTTTAAAAGAGAGGCTGGTATTTGGGATTTTAGAGTCATGATGAGCCCTTTTTTTCTGGAATCTTTTCCAGCATCGTCGGCAGGGTGTGTAAACATATTTCCAGAATTGAGCTCAAGGAGCTCCAAGAGCTGAAATGCTTGGTCTTGCTTTTTAGGCCTGATGGGACAGCAAAGTGCGCTGGCACCTGGACCGTTGTCCCTGCTTTAGCACTCATAGCTAAGCTGCCTGTGATGACTCAATGCCATCAGCTGCTGCACCCCCACCCAACCCCCTCTGAAATACACAGCCAAATTAGACACTTCACACACACTTTCACCTCCTTGATGGTAATTGCCTCCCAGCTCAGCTGGGCCCATCATGGCGTGTGGGACGCGTACGGAACAGATGGACTCTTCAGCAGGGTGCTTCTGCTCCTCTCTCTCTCCATCTTACATTAGGCCACAGTGTTTGGAAACCTCGCTGGAAATTGCTTGCTCACTAGGCAAACAGAGCTTGGACAGACTGCTGGTTAAACATGGGCACTGAGGCATGGATTACAGCACACCTCCTTCGCTTTGGTAGGACCACAGCAAAACAGGATCTACCATGTCCATATCTGCTGTTACTAAACTTCATATCTCCCTAAAATGCTACATTTATTGCCTAGGAGATGCAGATTTGTGTTGCCATTTGCACTGACCCAAAACTAAAGAAACGAAAGAAACGTTTTTAGGTGGGGTCATGGGTGGGACAATGGAGTAATCAGTGGAAGAAACAGTGTCTAGTTTTATTCAATACTGGGACATTCCACTATTAAGATATGTGGAAACGTGCACCCATTGCTCTCTAGAAAAACAACACACCTATGTTCGAACGCAACGACGGTAATGAAAGACGTGCCAATACTGTGGAACGGCTTCAGGAGATCCTGAATGGTTTTGAGGAACGGTGGCGCTTGTACAGGGCAGTGGAACAGTAGACAGAATAGTTCTGCACATTTCTGTAATGGCTTTATCATAAAATGGGACAGAACTATTTCAACTGCAAGGGAATGTCCTCTGTAATACTGACAGATGTGATAGATCATAGATCAGTAAATAGGCATGTGCACACACATAAACACAAACAGAGAAACCAGCATCATAAACAACAACGATTCCTCGAGGTACATTTTTGGACAGGTACATTTCCGCTTGCCTTACTGTCTCCAAACACATTTGTGTTAAATGTGCTCGAGAGGCATCTCTGACCATCTCCAAATGTGGCTTGATGAGTGCTTGATGAGTAATTCGATTGTAATCTAGTCACACTGCATCCAGGACATGTTTAAGTGGTCACTGAAAACTAAACCACATGCTAATGCAAGCTGTAAAGAGCCTCTAAGACTGTAGGAGGGGAGGGAACTCTGGAATTCTGTGTGGCTTTGGTATATAATATGTATCTGGTGTGTGCATCCAGTCTTCTGGTGGTTTGAGCATCCATCTGAAGCTGTTAAAGAGAAGTTTAGAGCAGCACTGGGGCTAAATCAGCTTCTTTACAAGCCTTCCACGGCAGGACAACACCAAATTGGATCGCGCTCTTTGTAATTGCTGCTGGTGGAGGAAAAGGCAGAGCATTAAGCGCCTCCGGCTGATGTAACGTGTTGTTCCAAGGTGTGCCAATTTACAATCGATAGACTTATTAAAAAATACCGCATCCTTTTACGACTCCCATTGCTTCCAGACACTTCTGTACAGCCATTACCTTCTGACGGTGAGACAGCCTCATCTCACTCTGACCCCGTGTTTCTGCTCGTTTATGTGAGCAGTAAAAAGCACGTCAGGAACGGAACCCAATTGCCTCACACATACACACGCACACACACACACTCATACGCACTCATACGCACTAGAAGTTACCTTGAGAGAAAGTGCATCTCAAAGTTGCACGGCAAAGACAAAGAAGGCTGCTTCTAGGGCAGCAATCTCGACCGAAGTTGTCAAAGGTTTTTGCTTCGGCATGGTTTATTCATTGTCCGCCGTCGCGTGTGCCTGTCTGAGTGTGGACGCGTACAGAATCCAAAATGGCCGCTGCGTGCTGGGCCAGGTAGACCGAGGCTAGACGGAGGCCCTGCGGTGAGGGGAATGGAAGCTTGGGTAATGTAGTTATCTCCTGGCCCACACGCTCCTGTGCCTGAGTCCCTTGCTATGAGCGACTGCATTAGCCTGGGCTCATGGGGCAGGTGATCTCATCGGAGGCCCGTGAGGGGCGGAGCTGATGGGATTAGCATAGAGAGCCAGGTTCGGATTAGGCTCTTCCTCTGATCGAGATGCCTGTCATATTTTTGTTTACTCGTGTTCCTCTCTTCCTCCTCGCAGTCAGGGGCTTGGTATATAGGGATATCTTTGTTTGCTTCCTGACAACGGCGTGCTGGGGTTGAAATGAAAGAGGACGGCGATAGCGCTCGTATGGGGAGCCATCCCACCCACCCACCACCGGCCAGCAGGCCTGTCCACCTCACGCTGCTCCAAGAACCATTCAGACCTGGCAATTTAGGGAAGAAAATTGCCCAAAGTGCTTGCAACCGGAGGGAGGGAAGAGAGAGGCAGAAAGAGAAAGATGGTGAAGGCATGGTGCTTGATTTGTCAATCAGTAGGGGGATAGGGGTAATTTTTGGAGAAGAGCAAGGTGGCAGAGTGTTGCGGATAGCTTTGTTTCTAAGACTGTGGACTCCAGGTGGATCAGGGTGAGGAGAGTAGGGTTTGGCAGGTTGAACAATAAAAGCATAGCAGTGGACCTGTGTGAGACAGTCCCTCGCTCTATCATCTGCTGCGATTCTCAGAATAAAGCTTTTAGATGCTCAGAGATAAATGAAGTGGTATCTAAGGATTGGAATCAAATAGAGAACTACAGAAGAACTTACAGCCTGTGTGGTATATAGTGGTCTATAGCTTCAGCTTCTGTGTTTTTTGGAAATTCCTATTTGCTCACTTTGAACTTACTTACACACTAACTAACACACTGCTCCCTGGGGTCTTGGAGCCTAAAAAGCTCAGCTCACAGCTTGAAATGTTGACGTGTGCAATAACTGGCTTGTTGCACATTCTGTTTTCTCTCTAAATGAACATTTTTACAAGGCAGTATATCTTCTAATGCATTATTCACTCAGAGATGAGGGGTTGGCAGGTAGAACAATAAAAGCATTACAGTCTACCTGTGTGAGACAATCCCTCGCTCCTTTCCCACTGCGAATCTTACAATAAAGCTCTTAGATGTTCAGAGATAAATGAAATGGTACCCATGGGCTGGAATCAAATAGAGGAGCAAAATTAACCTTGTATCTGTGTTTGAGAAGTACATAAGTTCAGTGTTTATTTGGACCTCATTGAACACTGATACACTGCCCCCCAGGGCCTTGGGGCTTTATTCAGTTATTTTTCGACTCAAATAGGTGACTAATACATTATTCCTTTGGAGTTCTTTCATTATGTGGGCAGTGAAATCAAGAATATCGGTGGATAAAACAGTATTCTACTGTATTTAGCAGGTGCTGCCATAACAACTACAATTAGAATGTATATTTTTGTGTAATAAGTAACACTTCATTAGTCAGATTCACACATTATACATGTACACAAATTGTACACTTACTTTGAATATGTACTTAGCCAAGTTTAGGGCCTTGATTTTATTTTAAAAAATTTTTTATGTTTGTACTGGAGTTACATTGTGAGCCTAATCTAGCCTGTAGGTGCCAGACGCTACTAGTTATGGCCTATTATTAATCAAACTGCATGTTGACATCACACATTTTAATAATAATGACAAGTAATACCCTTTGAACATCATTTTCAGAAAACAAGTCTGTATTTAACATTACTTGATGACAGTTATATAAGTACATGCTCTGCATGGTAACCTTAGTTGGCAGCTCCTGTCTCACACAATAGTTAATCTTAGTTGATCAAGTGAAAATTCTTGAGCGATAAGAGGAAGGAGTGCCATGTTCCCATGTGGAGAGTGCACGGCCAATTGTGCTTTCTCTGACTCTGGCTACTGGTGGCACAGTGGCATGTCTTGGGTTTTGATCTCATGACTCTTGGGCCATAGTGAAAGCACATTAGACCACTGAGCCACTTGGAGATACCATAACCATTCATTTAAAAGCAAACACTCTATGATAGCATGTATTTTTGGATTTCATGAAAAGACATCACGTTGATCTTCATGACCACACCCCCACAGCCCATGCCAACTTTGAAAATTGAATTCACCTTTTGATATGAGACTGATATGATATAGACAAAATGTGATAAACTCATTGAACATTATTGACTGGAAAACTCTCTTCACATCAATCCACCTCCTTCTTCAGCTGGGAGTAGGGCTGGGGTATGGGGAGTCTGCTGAGTTTGAAGCTGCATCTGTTGGGCCTGGGACCAGGCAGAAGACATGCATTAATCGAATGTCACCTAAAAGAGCAGTGAAATGTAAACACTCCGAATGTTTTGTGAAGATATTGACATTTTGGACTGGAGATTACACTAACATGATGAGTAGAAATAGATAGTAGTAATGATGAAGCATAACTGTAGCAACATCTTTTCAGTAAGTGTTGATGTCTATTTCATAACCTAGTTAAAAAAAAGAAGCTTAAGACTGACCTACAGATTGTCGTCCGTTTTTTGCATCTTGCACCATTTGTCGGAATATTTGACATATAATTCTTGTGAAAGGAAATGATATCTCACATTCTGTCACAGATTGGTCCAGATTTCATTTGCTGCATCTTGTGAAATACAATAAAAATATCGTCAAAATCATGCAAACAAACTTGTCTTCATTTTTGTTTCGATTTTTACTTTTTGACGTAATTTTGAATCAATTATGTGATGAATGCGCCAATGGAAGCTCCAAAATTACTATTTTAATAAAATCTTTTTGACTCGCTCCTATTAAGCAGCCATTGTTTTTGCTGTTGTGACCTATGGTAAGCATAAGATTGCTGTTACTGCATAGTTCACAGCATTGTTAAGAGGGTAAAACATTGCACATCACACTGTCAAAATATTCCAAGCTCATTTTCTTTGAAAGCAGTTGACAGAAAAAACAGGTCCTTTGGGCCATCCACTGTTGGTGCAAGGTTGTGGGTGGCATTAGATTAGAGGAATCCCAGTAGCAATGCAAGGATACTGTTTTGTATCGCCTTGACTAAATCCTCTTTCTCATGCTCATCCTTCCGTAATTTACAGTGGGATTTAGGGCCTCGCCACGTTTAATTGTCTCCCTATTAATCAGACAGACGGTGTGAAATTGATCTAAATAAAGCTAATGATGTCATCCAGTCACCATAAACATAGGCAGGCAGGCTCACGCATAAAACTCGCCTCATCTCACTGCGATTAGTTACGCCGAGCCGTGGCCGGAGAGACGAGGTACGGCTCCCAAATACTTTTGGGAAGGAAATTTAGGACGGCAATAAAAGGATAATCACATTTTGCTCAAACTGATATGTTCCTTATAAAGGCAGTGCAGTCTTGTTTTCAATGTAACATTAATATCCTTGCACCACTTCCACCAAGCACTCCTCTTACTGCTTCTGTAAAGTCCCTGACACGGCCGCGGCTCAAATTAGTCTTTGATGTTGCATGCTGTTTGCTGTGATGAACGAGCGGCGATTTGGAAATACTCCACTAATGATCTCTCCACCAAAATTGCACTCATGACTAGAGCTACGTGTCATTTGAAACTATCTATCGAATATGTATGGCCCTATGATTGAATCTGGCCTTGCTGCATTATGAACCAGCAGAGTGGCACAATAGAAATTACATTTCTGCTATAAAAATGTTCGAGACGCCGGCCGCGGTCATTCAGATTAATATCCATAGCAGATAAATGAAACGATACGTTCTCGTTATTGGGAATAGACTCCGGATTTCAAGCAGACACTCAATGCATTATGCAAGCTAATTACTGTCAACCGCTCCCTGATACTGCAGCGACAACCATAGACTAAGTAAACACACTTAAAAGAGCAGCCAAGGACAACTTTAGCCCACCCCCTTTCCCCCTTACACCTTTCAAGCCAGCAGCTCAGCTGGCTACTGGCTTGGGCCTTGTCAAACTCTGAATAAACTATTGCTGTGTATAAACTATTCACTCTCCGCAACGCTGGCTTTATTGCAGAGCTGCAGGTGGATTGAACGAGTGGGACCACTGTATGATTTAACATTCCCCACCTGACATAGTGACACATGTTGCAGTATACAAGACCCTGTTGTCTTGGTGCACAGGCAGAGGCTCATAGCTCAGCTTATTACGAAGCCGGGGCCCAGATGGTTATTGCTACGAAAGTGGCCTTTGGAGAAATCTGAATGGAGTTACTAGGTGGATATTTAGAAGGAGAAGAGGGTGAATAAGCTATAAACAAAAAGACCACGCTCATTTTTCTACTTCATGCTGTCGTGCTTTTTACAAAGTTGTTGTTTCGTTGTTTGACCTTCTTTAGTTTTTGTACTTTTAATGACCTTTAGAGGTCAGCTTGGTATATGGTTAAATGTGTGGTACACTTTTATACAGGTTGTCACTTGATTAATCTGACTGAAACATGATGTTATTCTGCCAAACAGTGACAGTCATTCATTTGATTGGACAGGAGAATTAATGAAACATCTGTCAAAAGTTATAGCAATGAAACTAATTTTGGCAGGTGAGCTAAAACTCATCAGTTGAATGAGAGGCACAAGAACAATGTGATGCACCCTTGCACATATACATACACAGATTAGCCATAAAATTAATACCATCTCCTTGTTTCTACAATCATTATCCATTATATCAGCTCCAGTTATCCCCCTACTGATTGACAAAGAGTATATGAGGAACTAACAGGTCTAACAGGTAAGTAGCAAACAGGTATGTATGCTCGGGATACAATCGACAGAACAAAGGTAATAAATATTAAGTAAATGTACAAACCAAAAGGACAGACAATGGTCAGTACCCCACAGCACCACCACAGGGTAGGTATTATTTGGGTTGTGGGTTTTCTCAGCACTGTGAAAGATGTCTTCATGGTATGATTATATGAGGGATGTACACAGGTCTACACAGGAATGAGTAAATGAGGGATGCACACAGGTCTACACAGGTATGAGTAAACGAAGGATGCACACAGGTCTACACAGGTATGAGTAAATGAGGGATGCACACAGGTCTAAACAGGGAAGTAGCATATGGGTAAGTATGGTCAGTATGCAATTAACTGACCAAAGGTAATAAATACTTAATAAGCGAGCAAACCCAAAGGACAGGAACACATTCAGGCTCAGTGATTAAAGACAGGTCTGTGTAATCAGAGCTCTGGTGATGATGATGTGGCGAACTGCCCATGATTGGTGGGTAGTAAACCTAAATCTGCGGCATTATTGATTAATGAATCATGGAATGTGGAGTTCATGGGTGGTTGGAGTCTGAGGAAGATCCAGGTAGCGTGACACTTTGATGACTTATTATGCTTTTGTCTTGGATCCTCAGACGTCTGCAGAAGGCTTCTGACAATCACTACTTTACATTACTGCAATGCTCTTTTCTTTTAAAGAGAGGAAGGACTTAACTTAGCTTGCCCATTTACACTATAACACATTCATGCTCATAACTACAGAATCTACGTTGATGCATTATGATACTACTTGATGTTTTGAAGGATCAAAGTGTGTGTAGTTCTGTTTGCAGGATTTATTCTATCCATTCACACAAATGGAACAGAGTCAGAAGTGCAGACTTGTATATAGGGAATGTAAGTTGATTGTAAATGTAATTCCTTCTAACTGTGTAATAATGATGTAATTACATTTGAATAGTATAATAAAACAACAGTGATGTCCCTATAGGGTTAAACTGTTGGTAGCAAGACCTTCTGAGACAGATTCCTTAATTACACACCCGTTTTAATCTGCTGAAATGCTTGTTTGTCTGAGGATTACATCCACAATCTTACATCTTCATTTAAAGAGATGCTTAGCATTGCATATCACACCAGGGGGGCCTTTTTCATTAACGTTTAATATAAATGTATGTTATAACCTGTGCATCTAGCCATGGCAAAGGATGACTTTGAGAAAGAAATGCAACATCTCCTCCCACCGGTCTGGTCCAGTAGCTCTGCTCCGCAGGGGGCATTTACAGGCGGAGGGCCGATTTTGATTTCATTTTTTGTGGCAGCCACATTTACTTCTTCCCGCTGCTGGACCGCATGGTGCTGACTGGTCGAAGCTGTGCTTTATTAAGAGAATGGAGCTCAGATGCGGTGAGATGGTGGGGAGGGGGGATTAGAATCAGGGCTGGGGGCAGCAGGGTGATTTACCGGCTCTAAAGCAGCAGGCTGGGTCTATTTAAGAGTGGCACAGAGTTGTGCAGACTCGGCAGCTGTTTAGAGGGTGGTGAGGGTCTTTCTGCTGAGCGAGGCACTTCTTACTTCAGGGTGACACAGGTCACAAGCTGACAGGCTGTCCCCAACTTCAGTACAGTGGCTGTTACATACATGGATTAACACACACACACAGACACACACACACACATACACACTCCCTCATACTGCCTTATGTTACAAACAAGAATGCTAAGAAATACACCATCTTGTCAGGCGAGCTATTGTGCAGATTATGCTTAGCACTTCAGCCTGTTCCCTACCCCCCCTCTCTTTTGCCCAGTACAACTCCATATAGCAAGCTAATTTTTCTCCTGAGTTACTGTCAGTTTCCTCCCTGCAAGCTCTTCTGTTAAATCTACACTTAAAAAAATGAGTTCCTAAAGTTCCTGGCTTGGACAAAAGGTCCTAGTAGAAACATTTCATTCTTTGATGCTTTAACTGGGCCCTAGAGTGGTAAACTGTATTTACTGTGGTATAAGTGGATAATGAGAGTTCGGTACATAAACATACCATGAACCTGGAAACACTGCTGTCTCTTCATTGAAAAGAAAATCCAGCATAACCAAAACAAAGCTGTAAACAGGTCAATTTCAAACTGTTACAAAACAGGCATATTTATGCCCAAAAATGAAAAAAGGTAATGGAAAAAGGTAGCAGCCACTTGTTTTGCTACTCAGATACTTTCTGAGACAATCTTTCCCCAGGATGCACATCACTGCCAGGCTCTGCTAGCTGTTGTGACTGCAGCTTTGCTTGTACCATTGTCAGCAGAAGGGGAGCTCCACACAGTTAAAGCCAGAGCAGCTATTGGTTGCTATGTCAAAAGCAAACCCAAAACTAAAACTAAAACTAAGGTTTTAGCCGACTAGGCCATTCTCTTCATCACTATACCATTATACCAAGAGGACAGCAATTCTATCTGGTAAAATCTTTAAATAGTGACAAAAAAGAATTAAATATTTTGTTACAGGTATAAAAAACTATGCTAGGCTAGACTATTCTATGTGGCTCCTATGGGGCGAGTGCTTAAAAAAAATAATTCTGAGGCTAAATAACCGGGTGGTAAATAGGCTTGTTAAAGACATCTGAGCATGTTGTGCCCCAAAGTCACATATTTACAACTTACTATTTATACATAAATGCACTTTATGACATCTTTATAAAGGTTCATCACATTTGCATATTGTAAAGTCCCGTAGACTCTCAGACCCGGTTTAAAGGATTAATAAACATAGACTTACCTAGACCTATTGCTTTAATGTTCTTGCCTTATGATGACTGCTAACAAACATGACTTTGACTTGCTCAACAAAGTCCTCAACAAAGATGTTCGTCTGAAAACGCTCTGGCTAGAAAACAATAGCTTTCCTTATACTTTGATTCTCTGGCTGGTGTTGAGAGCTCTAATCTACTCTTCACAAAAGCAATCTGTACACAATATACAGGTAGACACCCTCAAATCTTTGCAACCACCTCTTTTCCTTGTTTGTTCTCATCACAGGTCTCTCAATCCTTCTCTTTCTCTCACACACTCACACAAGATTTTGCTAACAAGAGATGTACCTACACAACCATTCAAAGATTTGAAATAAATAATAAAAAGAAACACTATACAACCAGTATAATGGCAGATAACAAAATCCTAGTGTAATGTCAGCTTACATTTATATAATTGCACATAATTTATTAAAAGCAGTAAAAAACAACAACTTTATTTAAATAAAGAAACGTTAGATGGCTTCAGAATGAATAATGAGCATCACAAAGCAGGCTAACACTAGTTTTGGTGGCCAAAATACATGAAATATTAAGAATAATATCTAAAAGTGTTTGTCTAGGTTAGAATATTTAAACCTGCACTGTACGTTAGTACTGTATATAAAATAGCACAAGTTAGTAATTCCAAACTTTTAAACAGTAGCTCAAAAGTGTCTTCAGTCAGAATCCTCTTATGTCCTACAAGATGTTTCTACAGCATTCAGTAAGCCCTGCTTCCTTCACACTGCAATGAGCCGCACTCTTGCTTGTTCCTTGTTCTTCTGAAAGGCGCTGTTATGTGGTTGTTGTTTTTTTTCGGGGTTCTAAGGCCAGCCGTCTTTTGTCTATAGATATGAAAGTGTCATGTCTCTCTTTTTTCTTTTCTACAGAGCTGACTTTGTGTGAAGGTTGGGGTTCAAGAGCTCAACAAAAGAGCAAGTGCACAAAAGGTGGCAGAGTTTCGGATCTCTTTATTAAAGTATATGCCACCCCTGGTCACCTTTAGGCCAGCACCTCCCTCCAGACTTCACAGCCGGTAAAGGTCTATACCCCTGCTGACATTTCCCTCCTTATTGAAATTCAGCTCTGTGCAAAGCCAAGAGGACGGCCCTATCTCACCCAGACCACTGCTACATCGCACTTACGCTGTGGGGGCGAATTTATATCCGGAAAAAAAAGTGTAGCCAAGTCTAGTCAAGCCATGCTGACTTACTCATCTGGAGTAGTTAACCTGGCAGAAAACATCTTTTTGTTCAGTAATTTTTTTATGTAGCTCACTGAAACAAGAGAAGAAAGTACGGAGCCTCTGAAGGGACAATGTGTATTTTTGTAGAAAAAGATTCTAATGAGTAACAAATGATATAAGATGAGCTTCAATTAGTAAGAGACATTGTTCACTACATTCTAGTAAGTGAGCACCAGATACTATTAAGTGAGTACTACACACTCCTAAATAGGCATGAAATACTTTTTGGTGAGCACTAGATAGTATAAAGTAAGTATAAAGTACTTTTAAGTGAGCTAAATACTTTTACTGAGCCCTAAATAATATTTAGTGAGCACCAAATATTATTAGCTAAGTACCAAATGCTATTAGGTGAGTACCAGATAATATTAAGTGTCCACCAGACAGTATTAGTGAGCAACAAGTTCTATTAGGTGAGCACTAGATAGTACCAGATAGTATTATAGGACCGTGTTGTAAACATGTAAAGTTAAAAATACTTAACAGATGAAGGAACTACTATAAAATAAAAAGGTTTTATACCAGTGAAAAGTTTTGCAAGAGGGTTGACTGTTTCAAGAAGTGTCTAAGAATCATTGAAGGGGAATTCCACAAATTTTCTAAATTTGTCTTAATGTTGTTATTAAGATGTAAACAAAGTCTGTTTGTTATGAAATTGTATGATATTTCTGTGAGAATGTATATTTTTTTGCTACAGTAAGGGAACATAATTCACTTTAACACTACTGCAGTCAATACAAAACAAATCTGTACACATACATATGATGACAACTTGAAGTGAAAGAATCACATGGATTGAGGCAGTAGAGTAAAATTACAGTATTTTACACAAACATGTCTCCTTTACCCAAGTTATAGTACAGTGACTGGTGTCCCAGGCCTGAAATGGCAATGACAAGGGGGCATCTCTACCTATTACAAGTCAGTGGACCAATACAATGGTAATTGTATCATAATGTTGCTTTAAAGCCTCAAAAAGCTACATCACAGTTATCACACTATGCTGCTTTATGCCTATGACACTGTTTTATGATAGTTGTATGCTTATTTTTAATACATGCAGGCCAGAGAGGTACATGTATGGCACTCTAAAGCAACCTAGTCCCAAAGATTCAGATTTACCCTTTACCATTATTACCATTACAGATGAACTCAACTTATTTAGACAGCAAATAAAGCATCTGCATGTAAGAGCTCTGCAGTTTAGTCACAGATTAGATGTCAAGTACATCCTAAATCGCATGCTAAATGTAACTAGATTAAAACTAGCAGTGCGCCGAATATTGGTTGCACCACAGAGACATAAGTGAACACCAGCTACTATTAAATGAGCACTAGATACTATTTAGTGAGAACCAGATATTATTAAGTGCACACCCGAGTTTTACCAATATCTTGCTATGAGGAAAGAAACACCATCCTTCATATGTTGTCAAATTTTTGACAATAAGACATAAGTGAAAAGGTGAGAAGTATTGCCGTTTGAACCAGTAAATGTGGGTATAATTAAATACACAAACAAACTGCATAATTCATTCTATTATTACACATCAATAATTAAGTTCTATAAATTGAATCGAGTCGTGTAGCAAAATAACAATTACAACTCAGGACCTCCAAGGGTTTAAGAATCCACCTAGCACTGGCTTCTTGTCTGCGAGATAAGTGAACAAAATGAAATGAATTGGGATTGTTGCACTTCACTGTGGTTGTGAGAGAAATGGCGTGCAGGTAGAAGGCCCATCTATAATTTAGATGAGACGAAGTGATTGAGAAGTAATTGCACCCTCCGCCGGGCATCTATATTCAACTGACAAAATGAGCAGACTGCTTTTTTTCCCCCCTCAGAAGGGAGAGGGATTTAATCTGAGCCCTGGTCCCTCCCCAGGAACAGAGGATAGAGAGGAGGAATTACAGAGGAATGAGGGAATGAGGGAGACAGAGAGAGAAAGAGAGGGAGAGAGAAAGAGAGAGGGAAGGAGAGAGTTTGCAGAGGTTGCCAATGAGTCTCTGTGGGAGGCAAAAGAAGGCACAGCACTTCTGTCACTGCAGTGATTTCTCTCTCTCTCTCGCTCTCTCTCAACCCTTTAAACTCAGCAGAGTCAGGCTGCTTAACTCTCTACTTAATTCCATCACCCACAAACTTAATGCAAAAAGAGCTTTTAAGGGCCCATATTATACACGTTTCTATGTTATGATCATGTTAGCTTTAATTCTGCAATTCTGAATCTTATCCCAACAATCACACCATCACCCAATGAGAGAGCAGCCATATTTCATATTGTGTTTCCTTTTTAAAACATATTTTTGAATGATTTTAGTAACAAAATATAATATACTGTTGATTAAAGTAAGGTATTAAACTCACCAAAGTCAGCTTTTTTGTAGTGTACCTGACTTATACTGTATAATCTTGGTGCCCTCTTTTCTAATGGGCTGCCCTCTATTGTACCTCCTTCTATTAACAGCCCAGGCAGGTGAAACACCCCTTATAACTTCAGCAGGGACGGGCTGAGTTCAGGTAAATAAGTAAATGCTCCACTTTTCAGGATGCAGGCCTGTTAAATGGTTTCTGAAGCACATAACTCTTCCCTATCCGACATACTTACAGTATAGTGGGACTTAAGTGGGGTATTTATGGTCCTGAGTGGGCGGGAGGTGGTTCACATTGAGATGAGCTCAGCATTCTGACTGTCCGGCTGGTCTGTTCGTCCCGTACCCTGAACTGAACTGAACTGAAGTGAACTCTGTTGTGCTGGGCTGGGCTAGACAAGCTGCTGCTCCACTTGCAAGTCAGAGCAGAGGGGGAGAGAGACACCAAGAAGAGGGAGCTCTGTTCTGCCGTCTCTGAGCCGACAACGCTAGCGAGGAGAGGGACTTGCACTCAGGTAGGAGTCTTGGAGTGAGCTTGAAGGATTCTTGAAGGGGCTTGGAATATGTGTGCAAATACCATGACTTATTCATTTGGAGTGTCATCCAAACTTTAGACTGAACGGAACTCTTTGGGATGTGTGTTTGGAATCGTTTCCATATTGATCAAATACTCAAAGTTCCATCAACACAAGGCTGTCTTCCAGTTTGCTTATGTTTGGCATGAACCGAGTTGATTAAGATGTTTCACTCAAGTGAAAAAGATGTACATCTAAATCCAGTCATTTCAACCATCTCTTCAGTGTGCCGTCATTCTTATGAGGGTCTGTTCTCAGCTGGTCAGAGATTTAATGTGGTGTCTATTGATGTGACCGGAGTCTTTGGCCTATAGCTGCTCTCACTTTATTTTAGCTAGACTTCAGCGCAGATCTATGCCTTTATGATTCTCCTCCATTTACTCTGTGCCAGTGCTCCGTTTGAACTTGTGCCTCCCCGTGGGGTGAGAGTATAATCTCTCAAGAACGTAATGAAAGGTCGTATGCAACCTGCCTTAGCAAGCCATGCGCGTGTTGCGAGGAAAATGCAGAAGAATGGGTGTCCTTGCTTTACTTTGATGTTTATTTCCATCGGCGAGAAGTCTGGGAGTCAGCTTTTGTGTCGCTTAAACATGTCAAAATGGGCTTTTAAGAGGAGGAAAAGGAAGTTGGGAGAGGGTCTGATTGAAACTATTCAGTGGCAAATTACAAAGGGGAGCTAGGGGGTTCCTCCACACGTTGGAGTCTCACTTTTCTCATCTGTACTGAGACTGCTCTTCTCGGGAAGGTGAATGAAGCAGTATTTGATTTGTGTCTACTGAAATGGAATATCAGTCATTGGCAAGAAATAGAGTGCTAGCAAAGCTGACGCTGGGCCGTGTTTATAAGGCTTCTCAGAGCAAGAGTACTGATCTTGCCTCAGGTGTTGCCTTTCACAACTGATTCTGAACATGATTCCACATCAATACTTCTCTGAAACTTAATAATTATGGACCACTGAGTACAACAATAACCAACTGACATGCTATTTACAGTAAAAAAGAAAATTGAACACCCCATGAAAAATGTTTTAAAAACATAGACATTTGATCTACATTTCAAACACTATAGAGAGATGGGGGTAATACAACTAAAGTGAAATTCATGTTTTTTGTGTTAGAAAAGTTAGGACACCCCCATTTTAATTACTACATAAAATGTCTCGAAATAGAATCAGCTGCAAAACATCAGCTACAAATGATTAGAGCATTGTTAGAGAGGATTCTGGAGGTGCCTGTCTTATTTAAACCTCATTTAAGACCTTAACACACCAAACACAATGCACATAAACAAGACGGACATATGAAATATTCACACAGAATTTTTTTCACGTAAAACTATTCACATCAGACACAATTGTTCAGGAACTTTGCCGAGTTATTCAGGCCATGAATCAGGCAGAATGTGTTCAAGTGGACTGAATCTGGCAAAAATAAAAACTATGTCAAACATCTACGAGCAGTGTGCAGAAAAAAAAAAAGGTTTACAGTTTATTCTCCACAATGAAACTCTCTGTTCTCCTTTCACCACTAACCTGCACAGTTTACGTCTCAAATCACATCACCATATTCCCAGTATCCTGCACTAGCTACTTGAAAAAGCAAAGCATACATTGTTAAAGCGATTGCTAAATTCTAATGGCTTTAGATCAGACAGATTATGTAATGTTAGAATGGAGGTCTGCCATTGCACAACCTACAAAGTGCATTATATATAGAGAGGAAGTGACTGGAGTCAGAGAGTAAACACTGCTTTGTGCTTTTTGGAAGAGTGAAAAAAGAACGAAAAGTTCTAGCTCACTAAACTTCAGGAGAACTTCTACACACAGCTCGGATGCATGCATGAGCATGAACTGTTCTTTGAACAGATCCTGGAGACACGGCTCCACAGGTGAGGAGGATACACAGAGAGTTCAGTTAAACGTTCTAGTTGTCAGTAGTCACGGCTGGCTGTTACCATACCAATATCAGAAAGAAAGCTGTGATTGGCAGAGAAAGCTTATGTTGGTGGCAAAGAATTGCAAAATTAGGGCAAAAGGGCCTTTAGTTTGGTTTGCTCTTGAAGTGGATTGCTCTTAATTGTCGAAATGTGTGGCATCACCATGATAAGATCCAAAGAGCTCTTGTAGGCTTGTAGGTGAATGAGTCTGGGAAGGGATTTAAAAAGCCAAGACTAAAGTTGGCCAAAAGACACCCGGACAAAGACCAAGACTTCAGGAAAAATGTTCTTTGGACAGAAGAATAACATTTGTAAGATCTAAAGAACCTTCACTTGATGTAAAGTAAAATAACAGTTTAAAGGATCTTTACATCAAACATATCTGTTACAAAAATGGCTCTTTATTGGACCAAGAGTGGTTCTTCTATAACATTGCTCAAAGCACCATTTCAAGACTGCAACAGCTATCAAACAAACCTATATTTCCTTATGTGCTACCCTGCCTCCACAGTTATAGTCAACAGGAGAAATGCTACACATTTGCATAAGAGCTCACTGTATTTTGCCATGTTTGAAACTCTGTTATTTCTTGTGCACTTCTGAAATTAACTTGAACTCCAGAAGCGAGAATAAATTGAAGGCGCTCGTGCCCCTCCCTTTTCCTTTTAAAATAAATCTTTTCCTCTAAATTGGTGGATTGGTTCCTATATGCAAGAGGGGAGATGCAGAACTGTAATTGAATTCCTTCTGTTATTGATTTAGACAGTGACAAGCCACAGGAAACAGCTGAACAGATGTCCTCCAACACTGTATTTACTAAATACAGCCTCTGGCATACATCTTAACCCAAAACTCACTCTCTCTCGTCACTTATTTATTTATTTATTTATTGATTTATTAAAGAACTTAGTTTTCACTCCAGTGTCCGTTGTTGTCTGTTCCCAATGCCAATCCCAATCTGCATATCAAATATTGCCCCATACAACAGCCACATACTTAGCATGATTGTGCATTTTTTATTTTTTTTTGGTCCAGTATGTGTCTAGGTAATCTTGCACACCCAGGTGGAATTATTGAACACTTGTGGACTGTCGGAGGATTATTGATCACATTTTTTAAGTAAGCATTCCATCAGAAAACCAGCCCAAACTATCATGTATAAAAGATGTGAACGATTGAAGCGATAATGAGAATATATATATATATATATATTAGATATGCTGCGTGTTTAGGGCTGGAATGAACTAAAATGCATGTTATTAATTAGCACATTAAATTTGGTAATGTACCAATCTGACCAACACTCTAAAACATAAAAGTGCTACAAAAGGTTCTTTGAGCAACACCATAGAAGAAGCAGTTCTGGTTCCATAAAGAACCATTTTTGCAATAGAGATGCGACCTTTACGTTGATAAAGATCCTTTACATCAAGAGAAGGTTTTGGGGTCTTTTAGAGGTTTATCAAACTTATGTTGGCCTAATCAAATTTTCCAGAACATCTGTTGTATCATGCTCCCTGAATCATCAGAATCATTTTGTGAAAACAAAGACAACAACAAAACAACAAACAAACAAACAAAACCCCTTACTATAACAGCAGTCGAGCATTAGAGTTGAACAAACTGAGAGTGAGCACGGCTTTCTGCTTTAATACAGCCTTTCCTTTCACCATTATGAGCAGACGTTGCTTTGTGAAATGAACGCAGTAAGCTAAAAAGTAAAGTGGCAGGAAATTGCATTCTGGGAGAGACATATCTTCTTCTTGCACATGTAAAATGTGAAATTAAAAGAGCACATTTCCAGATCCTTTGATGGGAGGTAGCACTGTGTACAGTTTTTTCTTTTAGGAATTATCTTGAATGGCAGTCCCTGAACCCTCGCGTAACCTCTGGAGGCACCATGCTGCGCATGCCTGGGCAGTTTCATCTCTTTTGCAAAACTGGAGTTTCTTTGAAACTGACTTCATGAGCTTGCAGTGAGTTTCATATTAGCTGAGCTTCCTAATTTAGTATTTCTTCATTAACTTAAATGTTGTTCTTATTGATTAGTCTTGTGTACTTCTTTCATAAACTTTTACTTAGCCCCACCAGTTTGTACAGAGGTTCCTGTAATTACTGTGTAATTATTGTGTAACAAGTATTGGAGTGTTGAGAGGTTAAACTGTCTATATAAAGTAAGTAATTGTAATAAGAGCTCAAAAACCCATAGATGTCCTAATAAACATTCAAATGAGTCCGGTTTTCCCAGCAGTCCAAAGTGCTGCATTGGAACAGCATGCAAATATAAGCAGATGTTCTCTATAAAGTTTGGGATGTATATTTATCTTTTTGTGTCGAGTCTCCATTTGTAATTCAGGACTAGGCTCAACTCCTGCCTGGAAAACTGCCCAAATGTTTATAGCCACCCATACCACCCACTCTACTCTTCTGAAACGGCTACACTATATATTATACTAGATTTTTGAACAATGTTATGAGATATTGATGGCATTCAGCCACAAGAGCCATCAGAGAGGTCAAGTGCTGATGTTGGATGATTAAGTCTGGATCACAAATGTCACTCCAGCTCATCCCAAAGATATTGGCTGGAGCTCCATCATTCCAGAGAATGCACTTCACCGCTCCACAGCCTTTTTCTGGGTGGCTTTGTTTACCCCTCTCAGCAATATTTGGTATTGGGTGTCGTGACCTTAGGCTCAAGTACAACAACTCCAGAACATCCCTTTCTATTGGCAGAGTTTTATTATGGGGATTATACAAGCTGTCAGTGTCAGTAATGGGTGCAGGTTAAAGTAGCTAAATTCTGTAATTAGCAGGAAAGTCAGGATACTTATCAGCCCTCAAACCCCACCCTCTCATGCTCTACAGCGCTCTGCTTTGCCAGAGTTCTGATCACAGGCCCCTCCCTGTCCACCTGAATGTGCTCAGCTCACTCTTCAAAAGCCCTAGAGGAGCGAAGACATGTGCAAAGTCTTGGTCTAGTGTTGCTGAGCTCTGAGCCATTTATATCTGATTGTCCTCTGGCATTTCAAACCTTTGTTACATTTCTGACTATATCCTGTTTCGCCTCTGATAGCCCTGATAGCCTATTTTCTGACTGTGTTTCGGTTCATGACCCTGTTCTGTGGAGACTTGTGCTTGACAGGACTTACAGTGAATATTCCAGGGTGCAAAAATGTAGTTGCAAAAGTCAGCTGCCAAATGTCTTCTGATTCTTTAAAGTCTAGAGATATCTTTGACATTTTGCTTTACTATTTACCCTCTTTACATAATATCATAGTATTCATCTGCATTCTGTATTACATAGTGAAACATGAGTCCCACTTTATTTGAACAGACTTCTATATTGGCTATATTGGTTTGGGTTGCAGGATTTGTTTTTTAGGGTATAGGGCTTAGGGAAAATGAAGGCAAATTGAATCAATACACTATGTGGACAAAAGTGTTGGGACACTTGCTCCTTAAGCATATGTTCATCCTGCTTTTGCTGGAGTAACTGTCTCTACTGCCCAAGGGAAGGCTTTCTTCTAGATTTTGGAGCACTGCTGTGAGGATTTAATTACAATCCATGACAAGAGTTTTAGTGCGTTATGATGTGGATTATCATCACCCACTTTATCCACAACTCCCTAACTCATCCCAAAAGTATTAGATGGAGCACCATCATTTCATAAAGTTCCACAGTTCCACTGCTCCATAGCTCAATGATGGGGGGATTTATACACCTCTAGGCCAAGCCTGGCATTAGTCACGGTGCTAATAGGTTCATGTGTTCCTGCTCCAGTCCTATTCTATTGGCAATACTTCTCTACAGGGGCTAGACAAGCTGTGTGTGTATTGCCAAATGCATTTATTAGAAAGGGTGTTCATGAACATTTGCACATATAGTGTACTTAGTTAGGTAAATGCATGCAGGTGAGCATCCACAAATCCTGTATCTTCTACAAATCTTGTGGAGTTTTCAAATGAAGTCTCACCCCTCCTATTTACAAAGACATGTGGAATCAACTAAAGAGTTCTGTACCTTCACCTGATGGTGCTTTGATAGAGATATAAATGAGATATAAATTGTTAATAGTGTTAAATTACACTATGCTTTTTTCTACTACAGACATTTAAGTGTCAAATCAATCACAGGCTTATCGATGCCTTTATAAGTGCCAGGTGGGTGAGAGGAACCTGTTGTAAGCATTCCAGCTTTCTGATTTAAAAGTCTAAATACTGGCAATTTTTATCATTTTCAACTACTAGCATTGACCTCATATATATAAATTGTTTTTACAGACTTATCATAACATCTATTATCTGCGCACATGCTTTTGTATTTTGTATTTTGTATTTTGTATTTTGTACACTGTATTTTAATACAGTGAATGCAACATTTCTTTTTTGCCCAGTCCCTCTCTCTGTCTCTCTGTCTCTCTCTCTCTCTCTCTCTCTCTCTCTCTCTCTCTCTCTCTCTCTCTCTTTCTCCAATCCTTGGCCATTATGGAGGTTTTAGAGCATGTCATGGTTCCTCTCCTGAGGGAACAGAGTCAAAGGTGAGAAGCTCTATTTCTTTGGACATACAGGTACAAAGAAAGTGCAGCAATGCCATTTTCTGCTCTTAGATTGTGGTCCTTAGAAACATAGGTATGTTTTGTGGAGTTTTTAACATACAGAAAGCCTTTGAATATGCATTTGAAGTGAAGCTTTTATTGGTTCTACAAATGTAGTTAATCAGCCAACACATGTTTGATGTCAAATGTTTGTACATGCCCAGCAGTGCTTGCTGCAGCTCTTGTCAAGTGGTTAAATACCGCCAAATCATGCTTATGTGTATTCTGACCAAGATTTGGAATATTATCTTTCAAAATGGAAAAAATGACTTTGCATAGCTAATATTTCAGTAGCTGTGAGGATCTTGAGGCCATGATCTCACCAAAAAAAAAAACACTAATTGCATCTATCTTGTTGAAATTGAAAGTATACAATATGACAAGAAGCAGAGGGGCAGCCTTTTCACAGTATGAATAAGGCCTCCTGGCCTTCTGAAGGCTTAGATCTGTGCTTTTCAGGGCTGGCAAATTGACATTAGTCATTACAGCTTGAAGGTGAGGGCTAAATGAATAAAGATCCAGTTTGATGCACTTTTTGAAATACAGACCTTTTGTGCTATTTTAGTAAATGTTTTAGTAAAAATTTCCCCAGTCATGTCACTAACAATGTAGCATTCAAACATGGTATTTTTGATGTTAAGCATTATGGGTGACTTTTATGAAGTTGTGGAAATCATTAATGATGAATGCATCCACAGAATGTGCCAGGTTTGCATCACACCGCTCAATACTGCCTTTTACTATGCTATTACATGACCCAATCTTACTATCTAGCTAGCTAGCAGGCAGGCACACCCTGTCTGAAGGTGTAGGCATGTAGTTGTATGTGGCATAGTAGAGAATGTGCTTCAATAATGTAAAGTAAAAGTAAAAAGGGTTGTATACAGCACTGAACATATTTATTTGACTAAGAGTGGAATAGTGGAACCATTTGGGGGCTATATAGAACTATTTTTTAAAAGGTTCTTTAAAAAAACATATACGATATATGCTTGGCCTGTCATTTACCATGGTTCCTTGAGCTATGATGGCTTGAAGAGCTTCTTTTCTAAGACTGTATTCCCATACCTCCAGACACCAAACATATCTAGGCACATCTAAAGTACTAGCTGTGTGGAGCTGAACTGTTTCTTTAACAATGTATTCTGATATATTTATAAAATAATGCCTTATCCCATTTCAGCCCGACATCAGTTCTTCAAATACACACGCTAACCCTGAACTCTAGGCCTAAGGGAGATAAAAGACAGCCATTTCATCTCAGCCACATAAGGAAAAAAAGTACAGATTGGTTGTAGACTGTTCCTCTATGTGTGCGTGTGGATGTGTGTGTGTGTGTGTGTGTGTGTGTGTGTGTGTGTGTGCAGTAAGTGTGTTTCATTGCCTCATGTAGAGGCGCTCAGGGGATCCTTTGTCCTTCAGGTGTCCTAAAGTAAAGAGAAGGAAATCGTTTGAGCTGAGAGCTACTGAGGTGTGTCTGTCGTTGTGTGTCTCATAGGCTATAAGTGCAGAGACTCTGATAAAGCCATGGAACCTAGTGAATAGATGAGTTTTTCATGCAAAATATATCAACGTATGCATGGGGTGTACATTTAATCCTTTGCTTAGATAAGCTGAATAAGTGGTGGCACTCTCTAGATTTCTATCTGAAATGTGAAGAGCGGCTAACCCGAAAAAGTCCCAATCCACTAAACAGAGCACCTGTTTTTAATGTTGAATTTAATTTGTAATAATAAATTCAGAAGAATACAGTCTTCAGACAAACAGGTGGTATATTTACAGTGGCATAATTACTGTTTGCAAGCTCTCTGCAGTATTATCAGCCAATAAAGAAGGTTCAAATCAGTGATGATGTTCTTAACATTCTTATGCAGAAATCCTGTCTTTCTGTGCCATGCAAGGAACAGGTCTACATAACATACCATGCCTGTCACTAGAGTTGGGTAGTAAACTTGATACTATTAAAGGTACTGACCCAATGACATTGGTACTACCATGTACCAATTTGTGTCAAATCAGTCACAGGTGCCACATTTTGGTTCAGGTGTAACACAGCCAAACACAACTATCTCTGCCTTATATATAAAGCAAAATGCAGGGTTGACCATGGCAGCACTTTAAACCTAAGCATATTTGATAGCCTAAAAGCACCCCCCCCACACACACACACACACAACAGCTGCCGCTAACATTAAAAGGATGCCTGCAGTCATTGCTATAGAAGTTAAACTGCACACAAATTAAACAACGAATTGACAACTCTCCAGGATCTCCCACTAACCATTGTGTTTCCTTTGAGCTGGGATTTGATTTGCATCAAAAGCAGTGCATATGCTTAGCACTGTGACTAATACACACACCCTAAAAAGACCCCCAGCAATTTTCACTTCCATCTGATTTAAAGTAAGCCTGGTTGCTAATGCTGGCTAACTAGAAGTAGGAGAACACACATGTACTCGCACGAGGGTGCCAAACACTTTTTGATCATGATACACTAATGTTGAAATGTCAGTGTTTTCTAAAGTAAAGCTGCACTCAAACACACTAAACTACCCTCACTGCTACAATGCCTAGATTTTAGGAAAGAAATTACATGTGTTTCCTGCTCACACTCTGCCCTGGTGAAAGACTTGAGATAGGAGGGATGGTTTTGGGAGGGAAGAAAGGAGGTTGAGAGCTGTTTTATTTTGTGGGGTGTGTAAGATGTTCCAAATAAAAACCAAAATGTTGAAAAAAAGGTTTTTGTTATTACAGAGAGTGAAGTGCCAAATAACAGTACGGCTGGGTACCAGTACCAAATTCCAGGTATCGGTTCAAATGTGAAGTACCCAAACCTACCTGTGACAACAAATGCTTGTATCTCTGAAATTACACACTTAAACCACGTGTTCTTCAAGGGTTCCTGAAACACAAAACCAGTTGAATGCTTTGTCTTGATAAATGTTTTTTGGAAAACCATACTGTAGATAGTTCTTAAAAAAATGGTAATCCTATATTGAACCCTTTTTACAAAAAGTGTGAACTTAGCATTATTCATAGGAATTCACATAAACACATAAACACATAAACTAAAAAAGACATAAATAGAGGCCACTGGTTGAGGCAAATTGTTTGTCTTAGATCATTTTAGGTTGCTATTTCTTAGAGTATACGCAATGTACAGACATATGTTCTTCGGGATCCAGCATTCAGGGAGGTTGGCTGTTGATTTCAACTATTTAAATCAATAGTCTCCAACCCTCCTCTTGGAGAACTACTGTACCTTTCTGTAGGTTTTAACTCCAACCCACCATACAACCCATTCAGAAAATCTAAATTTGCTGGATCAGGTGGGGTGGATTAGGGTTGGATATAAGGGAAGGAAGCTCCCCATGAACATGGTTAGAGAGCCCTGCTTTGAATGCTTTGAATAAAACAATGGAATTCAACTTTTTCAGGTTAAGCAGATGAACTATTAACATCCTTCTGATACCATTGTCAAGGTTCCTGGCCTCTTTAAGTTATATCCTCAAACTTTTGACTGATTTAATGACAGTTTTATGTAAGGCTGTGTGTAAAAGTGACTGTTAAATGAGCAAAATGTGGATTGGGCAGTTTAGCATGTAATCTCTGCAGAGATGGGCTCAGTAATGGGCTCAGAAGGCAAGTTGAAGGTCATACACGTTAATAGCCACTTTGTGCAGTCAGCTTTGGGCACATTTTTCTATACAAATTCATCCATACACAAATATTGCACATACAAGTTCATCTGAAAAGTCAAACTTGATGTCTTTATGTGTGCACTGTGAACACTACATCAGTGTAGTAGTAAGGCTTCGCTGTATTTAATTAAACGCAGCAACTTACGGCAGCCATCTCGGATAAGAATCTGCTGAATAAATGTGGTTCACTTGAGGCGGCCCTATTGCCCTAGTGCTGCTTCGCTCAGCTGGTTAGTTCTTTGGTGCTGACAACATTTTTGAGCTGTTTAATTAAGTCTGTTGGGTTTGCATCGGCAGGCCCGAATAATACGCGCTGCTCTCTGGACCCGGACCCTGCGATCTGACGGTTGTTAATTGCCAGAGGTTTAAATGGAAGTTGTTCTGTAATTGCATCAGGGTCTGGCGCATTCATTTAGACCGGCGGCTTATTTATTACAGATCCCTGCCCTGCAGGTATATTAAGTGCTCAGTACTTTACAGAATCCATCAGGGCCTTATTGACACACAGTCTCGACATGAGAAAACCAGAGTAGGCTGGTGTTTATTTATCAGTGTCTGACAGGCCCAAAGGACTCTTCTCAAGCCTGATGCACACTGCAATCTCTGACCTTTTTAATTTTATTATAGCCCTATTGACAATACCATTAATGTCATATCTCTCTGTTCTTCCCCCTGCAGCTCTCTAGTGACTGTCGCTCAAATCGTTTCTCCGTAATGTTTTTTTTTTTCTGTTCTTTTCCAGATGACCAGCTTTATTTTCTATTATTTACTACTCCGCATGGATAGCAGAGCAAAAAGGGGGCCTCATAATCAAATATATTTGATTGGGATCTTTGCTGTAGTGTCTGCTAGCCTTTAGATCAAAGTTGAAGGGAGACAATTTCAATGTGTACTTTAAAACAAAGTCAGCTGGAAATGACATTTCTTTGATGGAACCCATAACTTTTTAGTTGAAAGCAAGTCAAATTAATCACGAATTATGGATTGCCTTTTTGAAGTTGATGTGTTTTTTGTATACCTTCCCTGTGTTGAATGCATGCACCCTACATTTGCAACTAGCCAGATTGATTTACCTTCTGACATTTTGGTTGATGAGCAAACTTTAGTAGTTTGATCGAACGTCCCTGAAGTGTTGGGCTGCTGTGTGAAGCTGAAAAGACGCCAAAACATTCCAGCATATCTCTCTCTCTCTTTCTCTCTCTCTGTATCTACCTCTCCTCAGTGACCTGATTTACACTGTTGTATCTCTACCCATCTTATTCCTGCTGTACAGGCTGATACAGCCCTGTTTATCAAGACGGCGGCTTTAGCATTCTCCTCACACAGCCCTCAGTGCGAAACATCCAGCACCATGGACAGCGCCACGGCCATGCCATTAACCTTCCTTTATATAACACGCCGGTCATGGTCGTATCCCCAGGAGTCAGGCCCCTCTTAAAGGCTGGCCGCAGCATCACGAGCAAGGCTGTGGGAAACAGCTTTTTTCCCCCTGGAGAGAAGCTGTTGCTGAGTTATGGGCTGGATTGTCACCCGGCGAGGGAAGAGGCGGGATTGATTCCCAGAAATCAGCAGAATCCCGGGCTGGCCTATCGAGCGTGCTCATCCGTCTCCCTGACATGATTGTTCCTCTCTTGTTACTTTATGTTCTAATCAATCAGCTATGAGTAAAATGGCAATTACAGCAGCCATCGATACAAGCAACAGAGAGAGCAAGAATTATAGGACGTAACATTACTGCAAATTGCCATTAAAGTTCCCCTCTTTCAGAGGGGGGAGGCTGTAATGGATAATAATCAGGGGTATAATTCTTGATGGATTAAGCAGTATTTCACATTTAATTGCACCCAACAAACTCAGTGAGCGTGAGGGAGCGTGCTGGACTCCTTAATGCATTCTTCCTGATTGAGCTTTAAAGTGCTTTTTGCTTGTTTTAAGAAACGCTTTTATGATATTTTAAGCAACCCAGTGGAGTAATGCTCTGCCATTTTGTACAGTTTATTGCATTGAGTTGTTAGGTACTGCAACCATTCCACAAATCTTCCATTTAGAACCCATGACCTGTACACACAGTGAGATGATTGGGCTTTTTAGCCATGCAATTTTAGGCAATACAGACAGATGTTGGAAACTAAGCCTACCTATTTAGATCACAGTCTATATGACAGTATAGTTCCATGTTACATGAACTTCCATCCATGTTTATTAGCACTTCAACCCTTTATAAATATTGCTGTACTTTTCTTAGATCACCAAATTAAACAGTGTGGATACTATTATACTGTTCTTAATATTTATTGAGTCAGTCTTAATAAGGTTTCTTCCAGCAGATGGGGCTCTAGTTATGAGCCAATGTGTCCTATACAGTTTGAAATACACTGTTGTGGATGGAAGGCCTCTTTCTTTTTAATTCAATAAATATAATAGTAGGTTTGCCATAATCCTAGATTTTGATCACAAAATCTCGATACCAAATGATAATATGGCAAAAACTGTCTGAGCACCACAGGCCGGTTTCTTGGGCATTGATTGAAGCTTAGGCTTAGACAAAACTGCAGTGCCAGTGCTTAATCATAATTGGAAATTGTTTTAGTTTAATCTGGGTCTGAAAAGATGGTTCCAAATGTAAAATTATACATACTGATTGTATAGAAAATATGCCAAATTGCAATATTGAAAAAAACATTGAAGTTTTGATACTTTGTATAAGCTTAAAGTTGATTGACAAAATGTCACAACTATATAAAAGTACATATCAGTCAGTGCAGATATGCGAAAGTCAGTGAGAAACCAATGTAATCTGATATACTGGGATGGGAAGATTTGGTAAAAAGTGACATATCTACTAAATGAGTACTTCTTTTCTGCATTTGAAAGGAAGGTAGGTTCAAAGAGTGATCTCAAATAGGCTACTCAAAGTACTAAATGTACAATGCCACTCATGTATGCAATATCATTACAGATGCATGATTTTAAAAAGATGTAATACTTAAATAACAGCTGTAATGTATTATATGTATAAGATACAAATACAAATGTGTGTGTATATATATATATATATATATATATATATATATATATATATATATTATAAATGTAATGTATGATACAAATGTATTGTATGTGTCTATAAATTCAATTGGGAATTCCAGAGGTCTATCCACAATTTAGATTTCAGTTAAATCCACTGCTATAGAGCTGAACATGCATTCAAGCCCATGCTCATAATTTTACTGAGCAAAAAATAAAGGGCTCCAGAAATTGGAACTTGCTCTACATTGCTGACTCCACTAAATGTTGTCTTTTTTTCCGGAGGTGGAAGTCTCTGGGGTATTCCAGCTGAGCGAGTGGGCGAACCAAATGCATAAACAGTGTTCTCCATTCCAAAATCTATTAGTAATGAAGATACAGATAAAATAATACCCGAGTGGCTCTAATATCCATACTAAACAGGAGACCGAGGTACTTGGATAGCTCTAATTTCCACAGAAAGGCTATGGTGTAATATTGATGTAAGGAGTAGTGTAAGGAGTGCTCAGGTGACCTTCTCTCCCTGGTGGCTCCATCTAGACGTTAGCACTGACTCCTTCCTGCTTCCCTGTCCCACACCGAGTGTCTTTCTTCTTCTCCCAGGTGCTCTTCCCTGTGCTCTGAATTCCACATTCTGCACCTGCGGTCTCCTGGCATGGCCTGAGCAGCCACTTCATCAAAATCAGCTGCTGGAGAGTGGAGGAGATTACCCACAGGAAAATACCCCTGAGCCTTAAATAGCAATCAATTTCTCTGACTTTTCTCCGTCACAAGCCTCGATAAGCACTAGCCCATGTTTACATGAGGATGACACGACGAGAGAGAAATAAGAAGGGCCTGTTCAGCCAGATGTACTTTGCTGAATTGTTGAATACTACTTTTTTTTGGTTTAAAAAAATAAAAAAGGTAGCATACAATCACCCATCCGAGGGTTCCATTCAAAGCCCTTTTCTGAATTTGGACATTGAACCAAAGCGGAAAAGCTATTATGGAATTTTATTATGGCATTTGAGACTGGGAGATCAAAGCAAATCATGTAAATGTCAATATGCCGACCAATGGTCCATGTACTGTTTGAGAGAGACAGTGATTTTGCAATTGCCTCAGGAAATCAACTTATCCACGCTCTGCAAATCAAATGTCTTGCAGTTATGCTAAAATGTTACATTAGCAAGCTGGACTACATAGTTGCAGCTAATCAAGACTAGGCAGTCCGGAAATGAATGATACAATGATACATTCATGAATTTGCCAAAGTGATGAATCCTCACTATTAGACCCAGGTCTTCAGAGTCAGAAATGTCCAAATCTAGTTAAAAGAATGAGGGGAACCAAACCTTTACAATAATCCCCCCTGCGATTCTAGCTGCATGTTAGCGCTAAGCTAAGTAATGCACAGGAATATATTTTTGGCTGTTCTAGATTAAAATGGACATTATACTGCAGCTTGCAAAGTCCAGAGTCTCAAAAGCCAGTGACGGTATCTAGGACTTTCTGGATGACAAGTCTCTCATGAAATTGGTCCCGCCCATTACAATTTCAAACATGACTGGTTGATTCCTCTGTCACTTCCTGCTTATGAAATCCCAACCAATGGAAGAGCTTGCTTAGCTGTATCTATCAAAATACTGTGGGAAAGAAAATCCTGATTGAACAGTTTGTTGATCTAAACCTTAACACTGGAATACTACCAGTGCTGTAGTATCTGCAGGGCTTGAATACAAGGATAACTTTATTCGGTTGAAATTTAAATGAAAATGAAAATTGAAAAAATATTACATACATATATTAAATTTTTTTTAAATCATTGGGCCTTTTCTGAAGATTGTTCTATTGACCTGCTGCAATGCTAATGCTAATTTATTTATATTTATATATCATCTATCATCCATCCTTATTTGACTTTTACACACATACAAACTAAATATCAATTTAATGAAGAGTTTACAAAGTTTACAAAGTTTGCCCAGACACACAAGAATTGCTAAAAAAAAAAAAAACGATCAATTCATGGCTGGGCCATGCATAGGTCAATTGTCTGATACGGTGGACAAGAGGGAGACAGATGAAGGGAGGAAGCTGTGTTCAATATTTGAAGTGCTTCTGGGTTGATGAGGGGAGCAGGTAACACTTTAAGTGATGTTGCATCTCTGATTACACTGCAGTCTCAGACTGATTGGTGTTTAACCTGTGGGTCAAGCAGTGTGGAACCATCAGTCAAATTAGCTTCCCATCATGTCGTCCAGGCTTTCACTTGAATTACTTTCATAAATGAATGATGCGCATGTGCTCCCATGCTGCCATCGAGTTTGGCTAGCAAGTAGCTGCTAGCTGAGCTTGTGCTTTGCATGAAAAATGGAAAGGGAAGTGTGAGATTTTGAAATAGAGGCAGGTAGTGACACGACTCTTACAACGTGAATATGAGCTCAGTTGCATGGTGTAAATGGACATACATGCATCTAAACAGTGTGACCTTTCACATGCAATGAAACAGCAACAGCTGCTACAAAAGAACAAAGACGTATGAACTGGTCAGCTCACATATACTAGAAGTGGGCATTGACAAGGGCATTGTTGAAAAGATCTAGTTGATATCCTCCTTTAGGCTTGAACCAGCAGTGTTTGGGCACGTTAACCACTGTGCCACCATGACACCCTTGGCAGCATGTCTGTGATGGTTCTTTTCCGGATTCTTTTACAGATGTATGGCAATGAGTGTGCTAGAATCTGTGTAAACTGTGAGCTTGGCCCGAGCCAGGGGCTTTAGAATGGAGAGCGAAAGAGATGGAGCAGAAGATGCTCCACTGGCTGCTGTGAAGCTTTGAAAATTCCTCCTCCTATCCGCTCCTCATCTTTAACTCCTCTCCCGGGACCCGTCCCTACCTTCTCCCCCCTTCAAAGACAACTCTTCGTTCCATACGCTCCTCTATTTTTAGAAGAAAGCATTTTCTTTTTCTTTCACGCTCTTTTCTCTTTCCTCTTTTCCAGCCCCCACTCGCTCTGTAGCCACAGGCCATAAAGTTAAACTTGTTGCTGACTCTCTCTCTTAACTTTACAAGGTACCAGAGGCTTGTGTCTGGGTATTTCAGAGAACAAAGAAGGTATACCGACCAAAGTTGCCTTGACGCTGCGAGGAGGGCTTTGTCTATGAGAACGTACAGGATCCAAGGGTAACAAAGTGTCTGTGTTCATCAAAGGCCGTTGTTTTCAGCACCAAAGCATGTTTTTGTTTTGCACATCCTAAGTGACGTTGCACAGTCTAAGCTCTGAGGAAGCATCCAGTTATGAAGGTTTCTTCCTAAAGGTTTTGCTAAATGCACTTGTTTAACTGAATAGATTTTGTTGAAGGTTTAAGACTCCAGTCCAATTTTATGGATGAGCCTACACACTTTGTCAACCCTTTATTATTGCAGACCACCCAATCAGTGTCTCTGTGAACAGCAACATATTCATCAAGGACATCTGTCACCCATTGGTGCTTTCGCCATTCACCATAGTGGTGAATTATTCCCTCTCCATCTCCCTTGGTTAAAAAAAAAACACCAAAGAGACTTGAAAAATACACTGATCAGCCATAACAATAAAACTGCTGTCAAGTGAAATTTTATCGTTGCAGTGGCACCTGTCAAGGAGTGGAATATACTTTTTTTGAAGAAAAATGCACAAGGATCTGAGCGACTTTGACAAAGATCAAGTTGTGATGGCTAGAAGACTGTCAGAACATCTGAATAAAAGCAGGTCTTGTGGAGTGTTCCCAATTTTGCAGTGGTCAGTACCTACCAAAAGCAGTGGAAGTGAAGCAGCGGTCAGGGTCATGAGTGCTCATTGATGTAATCCTTTGAGGCCCCGCCTCACCACTTACAGGACTTAAATGGACTGCTGCTAACGTCAATAGTGCCAGATACCACAGGATACCTTCATAGGTCTTGTGGAGTCCATGCCTTGACAACCCAGCACTGTGGGACCTGCACAATATTAGACAGGTGGTTTAAATGTTAGGGTTGATCGGCGTACACTGAGACATATTTACGGAAGAGTATGAGAGAGTGATTGAGTGGAAAACGGGGAGAGAAAGGGTGCAAGAAAGATAGAAAGAAGGATAGAGAGAGAAGGAGAGAAATAGAGAGAGAGAGAGAGAACCCAAGGAAAAGGTCAGCTTGCCTTGTGTCATGCAGGGAAGTAGATGCCTGAATGCTGGGATTTACTGAGATTAATCTGTCGTATGGTGACAGTGCTGCATCTAAAAGGTCACCCATGGCAACAGGATGTGGAGGCTGGCTGCTGAAACATATCGAATCTGACCACTGGCTGACCAGGCCTCTGGTAGTTAGTGCATTCGAAAGGTCATTTCTGCCCGGCTTTTCCCTGCGAATGGCCGCTCCGCAGGTGTTTTGGGAAATGCCTACTCTTTACCTACTGACAAGCTCAGACAGTGTTTTTTGTAGAGGCCTGTAAATTGCCCTTGTTATTAAGTGGGAGCTTTGACAAGCCTGTCATGCTTGGCAATTTGAACCAAACAGCAGGTCAAGCAAGTTGCTATTGACATAATGATGGTCAGCGTGTCTTGGATTTTACAATAGTATTTGATAAAAGGCTGGAAGAGAACTGTTTCAGCGAGACGCTGACATGATGCATCTTGGCAGATGGCTGCATAAAGCCGTGTAATCACTATCATATAGCGCAGGGTAGTTTAGAGGAGTTTACTCATGCTGGGTGAATATTCCCCAAATTGAAAATAACTTTTTTGGCATTAATCCATCATTTCAAGTAATAAGAAAATCCCCCAAAATCAGCCACACTATCCAAGATTTCTTAATGGCTTCAAATGAACATTTCAGACATACATGCTAATGTTGGCAACAATGAATGGAAACTAGCAAATAGCATTTAACTTGATGTCATGTAAATAATGCTGTTTGGTGACAACTCACTTTTTTAATTCACTAGTACAGAGCCAACATGATTATGTGGTGCTCACATGGATGGAACGTGGGCTAGGTGGGTTCCAGGTGGGCATGAACTCTGAATGGGTTTATACATGCATTTTTACTGAGACCCAGTTGACCTTCCCAAATGGACCCCATTGTTACAGCAACACCTTAATCTCACATGGGTCCCATCTTGTCCCCGAATCTAGTGTACAACCCAGATGGGGCCCATGTTTAACCCATCCTGGTCCCATCTCTTACCCTGGTGGGCATCCATTTGTGGGGCCAATGTGGAACCTGAGGACAAAACTTTCTGGTTCCCAGTTGGGCTACCCATACAGGCCCCACAATCACAATGTTAGCTGGGTAGCAAAATTAGCATTATTGACTGAACGTTTCCTAGAGTCTTGAATTTGTACAGTCAACTTTAATTCACATGACAATCAAAACGGTATCAATTACTAGTTCGAACTCATGACAGAATCTCTTCACTAGTTTTATTAAGGTTGGAGTGACAAATAAAATAGGCTATAAAATTACAGCATGCTTTCATTATCACTAGTGATAACTGCTGCTTCTAATGGAGTAAAGATCAGACTGTGCAAGTGTTTAGAGAGATTGTGTTTTACATTTGCTGCTGTCATTTATTTCAAAAGGAATTCCCTCTGTGGTAAACAAATACATTACCATTATGTTTCTTTTTTATCTACTGCAGAATACGCTAGCATAATTCCTAGAAATCCAATTAGCAGAGTGCCAACAATTACGAATGTTCAGACACAGTCAGGAGGTCCTTGCTAGTGGAAGTAACTACAAAAGAAAAGAAAAAAATTGAAGAGGGCCATTAAAAATAGGAAAAACTCCACCCATCAGCCTGATGGTTAGCAAGAGTGCACTCTCTTTATTTATTTATTTATTTAAGGGGAGTGGCTCTTGAGAACAGAAGTAAACAGATGTGGCCAGCAAAAAAAGAAATGTGAACACAAATGAACGTGAAAAGGGAATGAGGACCTGCTTTAAGGACATGTGCATGGGTTTGGAGGACTACTACAGAGAAGGACAGTCCATTAGGACCTTGTTTATTGTGCCAACCATCATTACCCACTGGCAATAGCCCTCTTCCTTACGGTCAGCATGAACCCGGATAACTTTCCCACCCTTCCTTCTTCAATCATTCTTTTCAAAATATCCCCTCATCTGCTCACCTCTAATGGAAGTCTAGGGACTGGCTTCGCTCTTTCGAGATTTCTTAGTTACCACCATTCACTGAAGATCCATACTAAAAACCACTCTTCTTAAGGGGAGGACATGAATGCTGGTGAATGAGGGAAAGCAGGGCAAAATTAGACCTGTCCTATTGTTGAGGTTTGAGGTGGAGTGTTTGTGAAAAAGGGAAAAAGCTTTTAGACATGATGCTCTAAAAGCAGTGGTTTAGCCACTTGTTCTCCATCTTTCAGACCAGTAGGAGCTCACAACTGCAAAATCTTATCTTGGCTTAGGGCTTGGGTTAGTGATCTTAGGCTTTCTGAGCAGTTTAGGCAAACCTCACAAAATGATTCTGGTGCTTAAACAGTTCTAGGAATCTTTTTTAGATTAGCAGTGCACAGTCCTATCTAAACCTTCTTCTGTGGTTGTCAGCTTGGACTTATGCCTCTAGGAAGACTAAGTACAATGCTCGTAATTAACTAAGTACAATGTTAACTGTTTGGTGACCACTCACTTTTAATTCACTATTACCCAGCCAACACGCTCACGTATGGCTCACATGGATGGAACGTGGGCTAGGTGGGTTCCAGGTGGGTATGGGCTCTAAGCGGGCTTGTACATGCATTTTTACTGGGACCCAGTTGGGCTTCCTAAATGGGCCCTATTGTTACAGCACCACCTTAATATCGCATGGGTCCCTTCTGAACATGAAAAGGGAATAAGGACCTGCTTTGAGGCCATGTGTATGGGTTTGGAGGACTACAAAAGAAAATGATAATCCATTAGGACCTCTTGTTCATCATGAGAACCACCATTACCCATTGACAATTGGTTTTTAAACTGTGAAAAGTGTCTTCTGACCAAAAATAAAATTCTTCACAGACCATTAATAACTTTATTTTTTGTTGTTGTTGTAGAACACTATATAACATACAACTGATGTTTCTTTGTTGAATGAAGGGTTGGTTCTAGAGTTCCTCTTGATCCCTCCAGTCATCTTACACATAGATTTCAAATCCAGCAGCTGCAACAGCACACCTGATGTAATTTAAAGAAGCACTGAGTAGTCAAACAAGGTATTGGGTTCCTCCAGCAGAGCTATATATAAAGTTGTGGTCAGACGTTTGCATACACTAATCATGTCTTTAAATGATTTATTTTACAAACCAGTTCTTTCTTTATGAAACCAAAAGTACTTTGGTACTTGATCAAAAAGTCCACTGTAGCACCTTTATCTTAACCACTTAAAAAGCCTATGGCTAATACCAAAGAAAAACTCCACCAGTTTGTACAGAGGTCCCTGTAGCTACTGAATAATACCTTAGCATGTAATAAGACATGGGGTGTTAAGGGGTTAAGAGTATAATGGGTAATACATTTACACAGAACGCCTAATATTTGGTTAGCAAGTTGCACCTTGTCCAGATGCTTTTGGTAGCCAACAGCAAGCTTCTGGCAGAATTCCGGTTGGGTATTTGACAATGCCTCCTGGCAGAATGAAATCCCCTGGGAACCTAAATCTCAGTTTTCTTTTTAATTAAGTTAATCTGGCTCCTCGGGGCCCCCTGTGTGTAAATGCACAGTAAGTATGTCTTATGAATATCTTCCCAAAGTCTAATAGTTTGCTGTATTTGACCAGTATTGGTTCTCAATGATTGGATCTCAATGACTGTGCACTTCTAAAAGTGGGTCAGATTTACATCAGCATAACCCTGACCAATCACCAGATTAACATGGCTCCACCCTCTCTTTGAACCTAGACAGCTAAAGTTAAAGCAAAACTACATAGCTACAGCTGTCCTCGCATGGCCCATTGTCCTTCACATCCGGTGCCCAGGATCACCTTTTTGCTTCACTGTGGAATTGAGTGGCTGGGATGGATGGGAGATCCTGATGCAGCACTGAGTTCCGATGCCTCCACCCACTCATTCTACATGAAACCACAAACACAAGTCAAAGCATAAATCAAAAAAATGCAATTTCTCTGTATCAAGGGTGTATTATTTTCCATGGTAACGGAACGGGTAACGTTCAGAGTTAGAGGGCTGTCAGTCATGTGCGATTATTAAAATATTAAGATCAAGATTTGAAAACTTCAAATAACACCCAAGGTTATAAGTTTTATACAAAATAAAATCAGTATATCTAAATGTATTCCCAGAAGCATTTAACAGAGTAGGATAAATTCGCTAAGCGCAGTCCACATATTTTCAATAGACTTTGGGAAGCCATTCCTGGTTTATCCATTCTACAACACCTTTTGATGAGTGTTTGGGGTCATTGTCCTGTTGGAACACTCAACTGTGTCCACTTTTTAACTGTCTAGCTGACAGATTGTGGTTATAGTAAAAGAGGATCTCCTTGATTCTATTTGTTCTTATTCTTATTATTACCCATCCGTTTCAAGCAAAGGTTTTAGTGGTAGTAAGACAGAAAATAGAAGCCTTCAAGCTTGACCAAAGTTGGCAGCTGATCACATGGACAATGAAAAAGCCCTCTAGAAACTTTCCCTCTCATGCACACTTCCTATGTATACAATGTCCAGGCTTTTGGCAAATATTTGGACACTCTTGGCCTAATGGCGCTGTTTCTCTCTCTCTCTCTCTCTCTCTCTCTCTCTCTATATATATATATATATATATATATATATATATAAAACACTGTGTCATTTGTCTAAGAGAGTGTCCAAACTTTTGCCGACGCCTTTACACTGTGTATATAGGAAGTGTGCATGAGAGAGTAAGTAAGTCAGGAGATAAGAGGAGAGGTGAAGTAAGGTGAAGAGTAGCAGGGGAGGAGAAGTTTTTCTCTACTTTCTCGTCTCCCAGATGAATACTGCATGAATGTTGAAATTATGTCTCGCTAGGTTTTCTAAAAAAAACGAGTCAGTGGGTCTTCTTCTGGAACGTGGAGTACAATTTTTGGAATTAAAATAATAGGTTGGTGTGCTTCACTGTGCTGTCTTTCTGACCTCCCTTTGTGGCCTTTGTGGTGTTAAGCAATCAAAGGAGACGATAAGAACCTGTTTTTCTATCTCAAAGGAACAGGTGCTATTCTTGGAATTCGGCGCACCAGCAAATCTCTCCGTCGAGTCTTTGTAGGTGTTCGGTGATGCCTGTGGAATTTCACAGGCTAGCACAGCTAGAGGGAACTGTACTGTAGATGTGTTTAACGCCTTCATGTATGAGATAAGAGCATGACTCGGGATTGATTCTGCCTCATCCGGCTGCTTCTCCTACTGACAGGCCTTGATCAGAATGGATGAACACCTCCTGTTTTGTCTCTCTTTTTCTTTCTGTCTCGTTCACTCTCCCCTTTGCATCACCTCATCTCTCCCTGTCTCCCGCCATCCCTCCCGCACTGAACTCCATAGTCAGCACGGACAAGGCCACTAGAGTAGCCTGGATCAATTCGCTGCACTTTATCCTATTATTAAAAGCTAGCCTGAGGGAGGGCGAACTGATCTTAGAGAGAGAAAGACAGAGGGGTAGAGAGCTAGAGAGCGAGAGAGCTAGCAAGAGTGAAGGGAAGGCAGGAGGGAGGCATAGAGGCTCTTTAAAAGGCATTAAGTGACACAGTCTCATTATGACAGGCTCCAGTGCCTGCCTCATCGGCGAGATAAAGAGGCCCAATAGCGAATTTACTTTTCCAATTGTGTTATTTAAATGTGCGATGACTGGGTCTTGGCAGCGTAAACAGAGCGTCTTTAATAAGCCCGGACAGTACGTGTGATAGAGACAATTGCGTAAGGTATGAAAAGCACTTCATCACTGCCACATTTGGGCAGAATTCAATTTCAGACGCTGTCCTCGCCTCCCCTTATCTGCTTCTCCCAGCAACCGGCCGCATGGCAGATAGTGATAGCAATAATATCACTCAAAAAAGCATGAGAGAGAGTGAGGGGGGGGGGGGGGGGGGGAGCGAGAGTCCTGAGAGGAAAACATGGGAGTTACATGGAATGAGAAGCGCGATGTGGAATGGGGCAGCGCTGCTGTGGGATGTGCTCTCTGTGGCCTGTCAGACCTGCATGATGGATCACCTTGTCTGCTCCCGCTCCTGTCACCCTCGCAGCTGCATATTTACAGTCCTGCCACTCGCAGGCCCATCTGCTTTAAATGCCAACTCCAGTAAACAGGGCACCAAGGCTGCATTCACATTACATGCTTGAAATGTTATTGCTCAATTCATATTTATTTATTTATTTGTGCTCAGATGTGATTTTTGCATCTTTCTACCTTGATCCTTCACACTCATGTTTGTAAGTGACCCGTATCTGACAGTAGTGTGAACACACCTCTGCTTCCAGGAAGACATCATCATGCGCACATATTTGTAAACCAATGAAACACCGTATGAAGTGCTACTGCCCACATTGGACGCATTTGGGGGAAAGAAATAGCCCCAAAAAACCTACATGAACTCACAGGTAAAAATATCTCAGGTCTTATTTAAAAAGATTATGTACATTTACGGCATTTAGCAGACGCTCTTATCCAGAGCGACTTACAAGGTAACTCGTATTACAGAGGTGGGTTAGTGTAGTGTTAGGAGTCTTGCCTGAGGACTCTTATTGGTGTAGCACAGCATAGTCACCCAGACCAGGAATCGAACCCCAGTCTCCCACATGGTGTGGTAGCTCAGTGGCAGGTAGTGGTGTTATCTGTTGCGCCACACCAACCACCATGTGCAATCAATATAAATCAATATTATGAGCATCTACCTAATAGTGGGAATATGCACCCTTGGCTTGGTTGAAAAGCTGGCCCACAGCTGGTCCATAGAGTGGTCATTCTCCTCTGGTATTAATGGCCCATGGGGGACCACTGTTATTCAGGTGGGAGGCAAAAGTCCATTCTCGGTACACCTTCACTATGTTGGGTTTGTTAGTAACAGGAGTGGTCATACGCTACATGGACAAAAGTATTGGGACACCTCATTTATTGTTTTGTTTTTTTATCAAGGGTATTAAAACACAATGTATCCTGCTTTTGTTGGAGTAATTATCTCTACCCACCAGGGAAGGCTTTCAACTTGCATTGCATTGCTGTGAGGATTTAATTGCATACAGCGACAAGAATGCTAGTAAGGTCAGGTTGAATGATCTTCACCTCACCTCATCTCAAACTACACAACTCATCCCAAAAGTATTGGATGGAGCACCATTATTCCAGAGAACACAGTTCCACTATTCCACAGGGCAATGCTAGGGGGATTCATACCCCTCTAGCCCACACCTGGCATTAGGCATGGTGCTAATAGGCTCATGTTTACCTGCTTCAGAAAGTCCTATTTTATAAACAATACTTCTCTACAGGGAGTAGATAACCTGTGTGTGCATTTGCACATGTGTTTGTGCAACTTAAAGTAGCTGAATGCAGTCATTAGTAAATGTGTCCACACACATTTGGACATGTTGTGTATCTAGAACCTTTTTGTTAACCTGTACCTGTACCTTGTAGCAGGGTTTGAGTTTTGATGCAAAAACAATAATTGCAAAAACACCTGTGGCTTGCTGGCAGACCGAAAGTGTTATTACAAACCTCTGTTAACAAAGAATAGCCCCACCAGTTTGCACAGAAGTCCCTGTGGTTACTGAGCAATACATCTTAGTGTGTAATAAGCCTTTCTGCATTAAGGGGTTAACTAAGGAGTACAAAATGTCTTATCCCCAAAGAGTGATAAGAGTAACAGTAGTTTGTCCAGGGCATAGTGTTACATTTAGCATAGCAGCAGGGCAACAGACAACAAATTAAATAAATGAATGAAGTAAATCTTGCAAAATGCTATGCAAATAATCTTCTATCCAATACACAATGACTATACAACCATGAAGAACAGGACAGTGATGACAAGGCAGTGTTGAGTGATTGTATAGCAGCACAGAATTATTTTTCATGCATAATTAGAAAGTAATGAGCATTGTCAAAACTAAAATGTCTACTGATTAAAGTGTCTGTGCATATAAAGTGTATGAAGTACAGTGTTGTACATATAAAGAGGGTGGCTGCAATAGCACAACAAATGAAAGTAAGGATTGGGCTGAAGTAGCAGAGTAGTCTGGATGTATGTGAAGTCCATCAAACTGACTTGTTCAGCAGCCTGATTGCCTGTAGGAAGAAACCATTCATCAGTCTGGAGGACTTGGCCTGGATGTGCTGTGTACTTCCTCTTTCAGATGGGATAGGTGAAAACAGTCCATGAGGGGTGAAGGGGATCCTTCCTGATTCTGCAGGCCTACGTTGCAGCCTGGTCTCAGGATGGAATTGTACATATGCTACTAAACAAGATTTCAGGACTCTAATACTAAATATACTACTAAATACTCTAATACTACTGAATTATTTGAAAAAAGAATGTAACAAAGTAACCAGTGTCATTTTATGACCTAACCCTACACCTCAACCTAACCTAAACCTTACTCTAACTCTAACTATCATTTTATGACCTGAACTTACCTTAACCAAACCCTATACCCTAACCTATACCTCAACATAAACCTAAACTTAATCTAACCCTAATCCTAAACCCTAACCCCAAGCTGAAATTTGTACAGTTTCTGCATGAGTTTCCGTCTATTCACTTCTTCTTTAGAAGCCTCATAACATAGAAAAGCAGCATGAATATAGCTCTAGCAACACTGTTTTCTCAGTTTTTCTTCAAGTTCATGGCAACCAGGTTATGTGCATTTGGCAAAACAGCACCACCAGTGATAAATACATAGCAAATATCTTTGTGCACATGTATGCGTATTTCTTAGGGTGAAACTTTATGCATATATGTATGTCATATATGTCTGAATTTAATGAGTTGATGCCCTTGATGACAGGAAAATTTGTGCACCAACTAGTGGTTTCCTGTCTGAGATGTGTAGTTTCCATACCAGACAGCAATGGCACAGGTCAGCCTGCTCTCAACGATGCATCTGTAGATCTGTAGATTCTGATAATCTTCAAGTTACCGTCTACACTGTAAGCAAAAATGTTTCTATGTAGTACACTTCTTTAAAGAACCATATACAAGTAGGACATCATAAAGAAGGACATCATAAAGAAAAACCATTTAAACTCTTAAACTCCTTGGAACCACTGTGTTTCACTGTGGTGTGCTAGTAACAACAGTGGTCACATTATTGGGAATCATGTTGTGAGGTAGTACACAAATAAAGCCTTTTCATTTTATTTTTGGTCATGAACATGGTTGTTTCACATTGCGGAGATGAAGTCAACCTTGGGTTGTTGTATGTGCTGTTGGGTTTAATATTCTAAAATAATAACCACAGTTACTTTAATTGTATTCTCAGTTAAAAAAAAAATTGTGTCTCGCTCTCCAGAAATGATGTGGTGATGGGGGAAGGTTGTCACAAGTCCACACCCTGTGCTGTTGGCAAACAACCCACGACCATTGAAAGAAAAGGCTGCCATGGTTTCCATTAGTGTGTTAAACTGCTGTGCTTGGGCATGGTGTTGGTATTGATCAGTGTGCGCATGTATGTGGTTAGTGGTTTACTGAGTCTGCGACCGAAGCTACGGTTCATGTAATTGAAAACCCTCTTTTCACAACGTTGCTTAAGCCGGGACAAAGGGACCACTCAGGCTGCCTAAAGGCTTTTAGTGTTCATCAAGGGCGATGCACATCACCTCGGTTACACATGCCCGTGAGGTGCTTTCTAGTCATTGAGATTCACAAAAATGCACAGAAACTTCCTGGGAACGGGAAAAGGAGAAAATATGTTTACCAGAAAGACTCTGAAGGATCACCAAAGGCACAGAGAACTTAGAGGCGGAGCAGAATGGAAAAGGCTTGCTTCCAAGCCGTTTAAGAGGAGGGACGGAAGAGAGAAAGTAGAACAACTTTGCATTCGTCAACTTTGAACCTATTGCCTTCAGCCCAGCTTGTGATTATTAATCCTATTCATCTCCATTCGCAATGCGCTGCATACACACCACCCTCCCCACCCCCCTCGCTGTCTCCTTTCTGGGGCAAGGTGGCTTTAATGTTGATGGAAAAGCTGAAAATGAAGTAGCGCAGAGGAACGCGCCACAACAACAGCTGCACTGCTGACCTTCCCAATAAAGACAGATGAGAGAAGTGTGCATGTGAGTGTGTGTGTGTGTGTGTGTGTGTGTTTGTGTGTGCACATAAGTAAGAGATAGCACTACAATTGCATGGAGCCTGCTCAGACAGATGCATATCCTCTAGTGCTTGGAGATGGCCTTCAGGCTTTGTTCTCCTTCCTCTTTGCTCTACTCCTGGATGGCTGTAGATAATATCAAAGCGGTAGCTGCTGAATAGAAATGACAGATTCATCACAGATCTTCACATTCAAACATTTGCCATTGTTTGTTGGTGTAAGTCACCTTGATTAGTTTTTTTTTTTTTTTGAATGTCTAGAGTGTACTTTGATTTCTCAGCCGTTTCACAGAAGGTAGCTTGACACGCTTGTGCTGAAATTTAGCAGATATGCGTCCATGCTTATCTTTTTCAGGAGAAATTTCCAAATCTGTCACTTCCACACAGCATTATTGTTTGAAATGATGTATGATCTGCTACATCTTCATGCATTGTATGGCAAGTCAAGCTCTCCTATCTGTTTCAATGTAAAGGACATAGAGCGCCACCACATCCTGATAAAAGCTGTAAGCTGTAGGCTTACATAGTTTCTAAACAATGGACTTGATCTTATCAGCCAACCTAAGCCACGTTCAAGCCAACATTCTGTCAAGAGATAATGTTCAAAATCTCGTTTTTGTTAAAAAACCCAAGATTAGTTTTTTTTCTGTATCTGTGTCACTCCTTTCTGGTTTCTTATCAAGAAGAGATTGCAGCAAACGAATCCTCAATTCGCAAGAAAATTAGAATAAACAGGCTCTTCTTCTTCAAACACTCACAGTCTTATTTCCTCCGTGTTCTTCACATGTTTGACAAAACTGATGTTCATTCCATTTTTAGAGAGTAATGGCATCTGCTACTTAGGACTTCTGTTTCCTCCCTCCCTCAAATCAGCAAGCATAAAGGCCGGTGATTACAAGAAGAGTGGCACTCAGGCAAGTTCAAATATTTCCTCCCAAGACTGAAACAATTTGAGACCCCATTCAGGGCCTGCACAAATGGAATCGATTAATAATGTCTCCCTTTTCTACCTGCGAAGGCTAGTTATTTCATGTGAGCTTTTGTGCAGAGGTGATTTGGTACCATGCTACCTGGAAATGCTCTCCTAATTACCTAAAAGGCTTGTTCTACCTGTGGTGTCAGGTAGAATAGCAGGCTGAAGGCAGCGGCAGCTGCTCACTGAGTGCTGATAAAGAAAATGCTCAGAGAAAGATTGACAAGTCGGAGTTTGTCTCTCTGTAATCACTGCAATTGATTGCAGTGTTCTCTGAAAGTTCACTCGTGACGTCTGTCCTGGATAAAGTCTCAACAACCAGTTTGGCAAATTGGCTTTCCACCAGTCCTAAGATATACTAGGTTTTCCTCAAAAAAACTTCCTCTAGAGTGTAAAAAGAATGGAAATCCTCTGTGTTGAATTCAACCCAGTTTCTAAGACATTTATGTGATGAGAATTCCAATTCATCTAAGAGTTTGTGTTGCTATAATGCACCACTCTATACTGGAGTTAAGATATGTAAAATTCTTATAACCCTGGAACATTTGTAGGATGCTGGAAGGATACAAGCTCAAACATAGTTTGTTAGGATACTCAAATGCAAGAGAAAAGACTATATATACTATTATATACTGTTAAAAACAAAGGTTCTATAAAGGGTTCTTTAAGAGATGCCATTGAGGTACCAATTTTATACCAAGAAGTATCATTTTTTGCAAAACACATATGTGTAAAGAACCGTTTTAAGGGTTTAAAGAAGTTGTTGAACCCTTTACCAATGTAAGGGTTCTCCGCAATCACAGCTCATTTACAAAATCATAAGTGGTTCTTCTATGGCATCTCTCAAATGACTTATAGAGGCTTATTCCTAAAAGTGTAGCTACACTTTAGGGTTGGGCAATCGATTGAAAATTAATCAAAGCTGACATTCAGAGCCTCTAATGAACTTTTTATTTATTTATTTTTTTTATTTGGCTAATAATTAAAAAACATTATGTCAGTGCAAGAAAACTTCAAATGCTCAACAAATGAGCAACTCAAGCAGCTTGTATCGAAGAAAAATACTGTGTCTGTCATTCATTAAAATAAACACCCATTAATCATAATCAGGGTAAAATGTTTCATTTATCATGGAGTTAATTTGAGGTCATATCGTCCTGCAGCTAGTACACACCAAAAAAGGAGGTTCTTCAAGGGTTATTTAGTAAAGGCAATTATTCTATGTCGATTATTATTATTATTATTATTATTATTATTATTATTATTATATTATTATTCTATGACAGGTTTTAGCCTGGTTCTTTAAATACAATACTTGAGGGGAGCTTTGGCACCTTTGGTTCATGTGAATGGCCAATGACAATGACCCTAGATTGCGGAAGAGAAGCTGAATATTTTGTGGTAACCAATAAATGAATATTTAAAAATGTTTATCAAATCACAGAATAATTTCTGTTTCTTTCCAATATGTTGGTTTAACGCTCTAATGCTAATTTTGAATAGTTAAACAGCTTAAGAACACAAGCATAAAGCTACCGAAAAACAAAGGCTTGGACAAATACTTGTCACAAAGTCCTGTACGTTGTATGAGGTATGGTCTTCCATGAGTATCAGTAAGCCTTGGCCAGTTGTTGTTTTTTTCTGACCGCTTTAAGGTACTGACCACTGCATACCAGGAACACCCCACAGACCCGGCCTGATGTTTTGGAGATGCTCTGACCCAATCATGTAGACATCACACTTTGGTTCTTGTCAAAGTAGCTCAGATTCTTACACTTGCCCATTTTTCCTGCTTTTCAAGAACTAACTGTCCCTTGCTGCCAAATATATCTACCCCCTGACAGATGCCACTGTAGATGAAGATAATCGATGTGTTTCACTTCACCTGATTTGTGTATGTCCAAATGTTTGTGGACACCACTTCTAATGACTGTATTCAGCTTTTTTAAGTTGCAGTCATTGCTGACACACATGCAAATGCATACACACAGCTTGTATAGTCTCTGTAGTGGCAATAGAATAGGACTCTCTGGAAGAGAAAAACATATGGAACCATGCCTAATGCCAGACGTGGGCTAGAGGGGTATAAGCCTCCCCTGCATTAGGCTGTGGAGTAGTTTTGCTGTGTTCAATGGAATGATGGTGCTCCATCCAATACCTTTGTAATGAGTTGGGGAGTTGGGGATGAGATGGGATGATGCTCATCCAAACATGCGGTTTGGATGAATGCTGAATGCGGCTAAATAGTCACAGAAATACTCCAAAAAGGCAAAGAAAGCCTTGCTTGGACATTGGCGACTGCAACAAAAGCAGGATCTTTTTTAATACCCTTGATTTCAGAAGAAACAATGAATGAGCAGGTGTCCCAATAATTTTGTTCGTATAGTGTATACATAATGAGACAGACTAACAAGACACAAGGTAATGACTTATAGGTAGAACCAATGAAGGAGGCAAGGAGGCCAGCAAGTGTATGACCTCATAATTCTTTTAATTGGGCCTTAGTGTGCAGGCCTGCCCACTGAGAGTAGACTGTGTAAGCATGTTTTAGGGGTTCATTGCACTTCTGAAGTGACGGATTTCATTTCTGTCTGCTGCTAATAATCAAATAGCACAACAAAGCTGCAAAGACACAGACCACCAGAGACAGAGACAGAGAGTGAGCCAGGAAAGGAGAGATAGGAGTAAAGGGGATTTAGAGGAAATGC